>NC_134896.1:40341971-40351971 GCF_041734735.1 Babylonia areolata
CATGCAGGTTTTTTTCTTTTCTTTTTTTTTTTTTTTTTTTTACATCGGTGACTCGTATGAATCAAACGAAATCGTAATTGTGTTTCTAGCACACGGGACTGAAATGTTAATCACCGGGTAAGAATGTAAGTCTGAACACACACACACACACACACACACACACACACACACAGACACACAGGTCTACACACACGAGCGTGGAAGCGCGCGCATACAGAACAAAGTTGGTTACTTGTCTGTATTGACACAGACATCTCGCTGACACGTTATTCACGAGAGAGAGACAAATGACGTTCGAATGATTCATGAACAACAGCAGTCTGGTGACAATATTTACAGCAAAAAATTGCATTGAAAAGCGTATCAATAACAATCGCATTGATGACAAGTCGATAATCATTGCATTGAAAGTGCTATCTGTTTTACCAAGAAGCAGAATCAGTTTTCTGAACAACGATCAAAGTGAAATCAAATCAGGTTGATTGCAGTAATGGTTATTCGTCCACCAGTAGGAAAAAGAGAGAAGGATTAACAACGAACATAATCAACAAAAGTGTGTGTAGACTGCGTGTCTACGTTAGTCTTTCATAACAACAAGAACAACAATAATCTTATCATCATCACCACTGTCTGCTATTAATAATACGGGAAAACTTTACAAATGGATTATTAAAGATTCATCGGAAGGTGCACAACTACAGTATTCTGCATAATGCAACTCTCAGTAGCAAAAGTCGAAAAATACGGTCCTAGAAATCACCAACCATTACGAACAGTTTTACAACTGCCAGTCTGAGAACACGAACTGCCAAATCCAGTTTTTTGTTTGCCAGTTTCCCCCGAGTTGGATTCTTTCAACGAAAGTTGCTCAAGGGAGACACCTCTAACATCGTATGCCTTCCTTTTTTGCCTGGCCTTCTGCCCTTCTCCAGAATCTTCTTCTTCTTCTGCGTTCGTGGGCTGCAACTCCCACGTTCACTCGTATGCACACAAGTGGGCTTTTACGTGTATGACCGTTTTTACCCCGCCATGTAGGCAGCCTTCTCCAGAATGGCAACAGTTGATAGAAAAAACAACAACAACAATAACAACAAACAACAACAACAATAACAACAACAACCCAACAACAACAACACCACTTGCATTTTATATCACAATCGGTGTGTTTACCTTTTAAACAAAGATGATTGCAGACACCCGATAAAGTTTGCTGTTCTGCAGGACGGATTTTTTTTATTTTTTATAACATTTTCAGGAAAGATACAGGAACGGTAGAGGAGTATACGTAAACTGGACACTGATTATCACCACGTGTCCTTGAAATTGCAAAGAAATATGGGATTGTTGCCTTTCTCTTTGACGGAAATGCAATCTTCCATACGAATGCACGCACGCTCCTGCATATTCAAAATACGTACATACACACACACGCACGCACGCATGCGCGCGCGCGCGCACACACACACACACACATAAACAAACAACACAACACACCACAACACACCACAACACACACACACACACACACACACTAGCGCGCATTACATATTCCAAACGTCAACCTACCATTGTGAAATGTTTCGTTTCTTTAGATACCAAAATATCACATAATATTGCTCCACCTTACTTCACTTTGAGCGGAGCTCATCCCTGTACATCAACAATGTTGACTAAGAAAACGCCTTTGACAGTGCAGACAGAGAGACCCCACGGACACTGTTTCGGCACTACGGGGTGCCAACCAAGATGTTAAACATGATCAAGGACAGCTATGACGGAAGGGCTGCAGAGTTCACCAGACAGTTCCAGGTCAAGACCGGTGTCAGGCAAGGATGCCTTCTGTCTCCTTTCCTCTTCCTTCTAGTCTCTGATTGGATTATGGAAACATTCACAGGACAGAGACAAATGTGCACTATGGAGGCAGCTGGATGACTTGTGCATGATCTTTCCCACGACCAGCAGCAGATGCAGGATAATACCACAGTACTAGCAGACACCGTCACTATAGACCTCAACATCCACAGGGACTAGACGAAAATCATAAGAATAAATACAACCAGCGCTGAGCCAGTCATACGCGAAGGTAAAACGCTGGAAGAAATTGAAATCATTCACATATCCTGGAAGCACCGAGCAGGGTGGCTTTTTGCAGATGTAGAAGCAACGAGGTCAAGCAGCGTTTATACAGCTCAAAAACATCTGGAGCACAAAAGTGCTGTCAAAACAAACAAAATTCGGCTTTCCAATTCTAACGTGGATGGCGCTGAGGCATGGAGGACAACAGACAGGTATACTACCTTCCACAACGTGCAGACGTTCATCAACAAGTGTGTGAGAAGGGTCTTCCAGATTAACTTGCTAGACAAGATGAACAACATCGACCTAAGGAAGAAGATACATCTGGAATCTGAAACTGGAATAAGAAGGTGGGGAGGGATCGGACACACGCTACAAAAAAAACCAGCGTCGAGCATCGCCAGACAGGCCCTGACATAGAAAGAGAAAGAGAGGCCGACAGAGAAACACCTGGAGAAGAGACCTCCAGGCAGACACCAAGAAGATGGGCCTTACCTGGAGCCAGACAGAGGCACAGGCACATGACAGAAGACTGTGGAGGCCTTCTTGACGGCCTCAGGAGAGTGAAAGGCATAGTAAGCAAGTCACTTCAGTTCAGTCTATAAAGCTAAAATCCCATTCCACTTTACAAGAACCACCAAATACTGGAAAAACAAAACAGCAAGGAAAAAAAGAAACAAAACAAACAAGTTTAAAAAAAACAAAAAAAACAAAACACGATAAAAATGATGACACTAAAACGACCGGATCCAAAACAGACTTACATCAACGTAAAAATATGATTAAATGAAAAGGAAAAACAAACGTCTCAATACTGGTAACTAGATAAGAAAACACACACGCACACACACACACACACACACACACACACACACACACACAAAAGCAAGCAAGCGCGCACGGGTGAGAGAGAGAGAGAGAGAGAGAGGAGAGAGAGAGAGAGAGAGAGAGAATGCTCTCTCCCTGACAGACCTTCCGCCCCATGGTACACACAAGACATTCGACTTGCAAAACGCAAACGTCGCCAACTGGAAAGACGATGGCGATCAACAAAACTGCAAGTCCACAACCAATTATTCCGAAAACAAATAAAGTCAAACGTATGATCTCATCAGCAAAGACAAACTTCTTTTCTTCTCAAGTTCTCGATGCCACATCCACCAAATCTCTTTACTCTGTCATGTCAAATCTTCTTGGAACTGCCAAAAAGACTCCTCTTCATTCTGCCTACACTTTATCTAACCTCCCCAATGTCTTCTCTTCTTTCTTTTTCGACAAAGTCCAGAATATTCGTACCATCTTAGACCAAATGTCTTTCCAACCTGTTCATCCTGATCCTCAATTCAGCGGCATTCCTCTCCATTCCTTTAATCCATTGACTGAAACAGAAGTTCATGAAACCCTGAAAGAAATGATAATATAATCCTGTGGGCTCGATCCTATACCAGCCTCGGTCTTTTCCCAGTGTGTCTCACAGCTTCTCCCCACAATCACCAATATTGTCAACTCATCCCTTCTCACTGGAACGTTTCCATCCACTTTCAAAACTGCAATCGTCCGGCCTCTTATGAAGAAACCCAACCTTGACGCAAACATTTTGAAAAACTATCGACCAGTTTCTAATCTTCCATTCATGTCCAAACTCCTTGAAAAAGCTGTCCTCAAGCAGCTCAACAACCACCTTTGTTTCAACAATCTCATCCACCCATTTCAGTCTGCCTATCGCGCTGACCACAGCACCGAAACCACTCTCCTCCACATTCTGAATAATCTACTGATAGCGTCCGACTCTGGAAAAAATTCCCTTCTCACTCTTCTCGACTTGTCAGCCGCCTTTGACACAATAGACCATTCAATCCTTCTTTCCCGTCTTCATTTTACATTTGGTATCAACATCACTGTTCTAAACTGGTTCAAATCTTATCTCACTGATCGATTCCAGTCTGTCATTGTTGATCATTTCCAATCTGAACCCGTTAAAATCGAACATGGAGTCCCACAGGGATCTGTTTTAGGCTCAGTGCTCTTCACACTGTACACTGCTCCTCTCGCTGAAATTATCAACCGCCATAATATCAGTCATCATTCTTATGCTGGTGACACTCAACTCCAGAAGAGTGATACCCTTGAAAAATTGTTGTCGCTCTTGCAAGAAACATCCAACTGCTTCCTGGACATTCAAAACTGGATGACTCGAAATAAGTTACAATTGAACGCGGACAAAACTGAAGCAATGATCATAGGAACTAAACAGAAACTGTCTTCCATCACAGTTGACACAATCAAACTTGGCAGTACATCCATCCCTCTTTCCAGGTCAGTCAGGAACCTCGGTGTTGTCTTTGACAATACACTGTCCATGCAAAAATTTATCAGTCAAACATGTTAGTCCTGCTACTGTCAACTGCGGCGCATCAGTGCCGTCCGGAAATATCTGTCCACTGACGCAACATCTAGACTTGTCGTTTCTCTCATTCTCTCTCGTCTTGACTACTGTAACTCTCTATTGTCTGGTTTGCCTGCTTCATCCATTCAGTCCCTTCAGCGCATACAAAACTTGCTGCCCGACTCGTCCTCAGAAAGAAAAGATCTGAGCACATCACTCCTCTTTTGCAACATCTCCACTGGCTCCCTGTCTCACACCGAATAAAGTACAAGATCAGCACTCTATGTTATAGATGCATTCACAAAACTGCCCTTTCCTATCTCTGTGGCTGCCTTCACCACTACACTCCATCTCGCTCACTACGATCGGCTTCGGATCCACTCTGTTTACGCATACCCAGATTCAAACACTCCACTGTTGGCCGCCGTTCTTTCTCTGTCTCTGGATCTTGCATTTGGAACGAACTTCCTCTTTCGCTTCGTCAAGTCTCCACTCTCAGCTCTTTCAAGTCTGGCCTTAAAACCCACCTCTTCCCAAAATAGCCTCCCTTCCCTGCCTCTTCCTTGTCTTTAGTTTCTCCAATTTTAGAGTTATGCATGCGTGTGAATGACTGGTGCGAAAGCGCTTTGACTTGTCTCTGCACAAGATTCAACGCTATATAAATACCATTATTATTATTTTAAATCAGTAGCCAACAACACAATTGATGCTTGCTTAAAAAAACAAAAAAACAAACAGAACTGGTTGTTCCAGAAAGTCAAAATTTCTTGGGAGCTCAGCTACACATCGGTGTCGTCAGCTAGCCCATGTTGACCATCCTTTACCCGCCGGCGCACACAGCACTTCCTGACTAGGACCCGGATGTCGCCGGTGTCCCCTTCCGGTCCCAGAATGCCCATGACTGTGACGTAGAGACCCATGGAGAACACCAAAGAGAAACCCATGGTGCAGAACATGAAGATTCCGAACTGAAACACATTGTATGGTGTTGGTCTACAGTGGAGGAGGCGTGGGGGGCGGGGGGCGGGGATGCGAGGGAAACAGCAAGAAAGGGGACAGAGAAACAAGGGGAGAGAGACAGACAGACAGAGACAGAGAAAGAGAGACAGGGACAGACAGACAGACAGACAGAGACAGAGAGTCAAAGGAGAGATATATATAGAGAGGAGGAGAGACAGAAACAGAGATAGAGAAGAAAATATATATATATATATATATATATACAAACAGACAGACACACTGACAGACACACAGACAGGCCAAAACACACAGAGACAGACAGACAGACAGACAGAGTGGGCAGGCACCCCGCCCAGGCCCTGACCTGAAAGAAGAACTGGATCTTGGCGAACAGCATGAAGGAGGAAGCCCCCAGGGTGGTACAGGCGCCAGAAAAGACAGAAATGCCCATCCTCTCCAGCGCCTGTTGCAGTCTCCCCCGGCGGTCAGTGCGGTGAGACATGTGGTATCCTTCCGCCAGGTGCACCACGAAATCCACGGCCAGACCCACCACCAGGCACATGTTGAGGGACACCAGTACCTGTAATGTAATGTAATGTATCACCACCAGGCACATGTTGAGGGACACCAGTACCTGTAATGTAATGTAATGTATCACCACCAGGCACATGTTGAGGGACACCAGCACCTGTAATGTAATGTAATGTATCACCACCAGACACATGTTGAGGGACACCGGTACCTGTGATGTAATGTAATGTAATGTATCACCACCAGGCACATGTTGAGGGACACCAGCACCTGTAATGTAATGTATCACCACCAGACACATGTTGAGGGACACCAGCACCTGTAATGTAATGTATCACCACCGGATACATGTTGAGGGACACCAGCAATGTAATGTAATGTGTTATATTGTATCATCACCAAACACACGTTGAGGTCTCATGTGTAGCAAACACTTAGCGCACATAAAAGAACCCTTGGCGACAAAAGAGTATATATATATATAACAGAAATCTGTTGTGGAAAAAAGAGTAATTCAATACAATACAACACAACACAACAACACAACACAACAACAAACCACAATGACTTAAGCCCAGACGTCAAACTTGAGGACGTGTCGCGTCACTCACTCACCCCCAGCCTCCACCCCGCCAAGGGGATGACCCCTATGACGCAGACGGTGACGCAGCAGATGGACAGAGTGGCCAGCAGACCGTTGATGACGTTGCCGGTGGACAGGACCAGCACGGGCAGGGCCAGGGACACGCCCAGCCCCACCCCCAGGATGGCGTTCTCCGCCAGGGCCTGCAACAGTGCGGCGGGGGAATCCGGGTCATGTCGAGTCACGTGAAGTCAAGTCATGTCAAGTCAAGTCACGTCACGTCAAGTCAAGTCAAGTCAAGTCAAGTCACATCAAGTTAAGTCAAGTAAAGTCATGTCAGTCACGTCACGTCACGTCATGTCAAGTCACGTCAAGTAAAGTTACGTCACGTCAGGTTGAGTCACGTCACGTCACGTCAAGTCACTTCAGGTCAAAAAGTCAAGTCACGTCAAGCCAAGCCAAGTCAAGTCCCTTCACATTTAGTCATGTCAAACCACGTCACGTCAAAATACGTCACGTCAAATAACGTTAAGTCACGTCGTCAAGTCACGTCCAGTCAAGCCAGGTCACGTCAAGTCAAGACAAGTCACCTCACGTCACGTCACGTCAAGTCACGTCAATTCAAGCCAGGTCAGGTCAAGTCAGGTCACGTCACGTCAAGTCAAATTCTTTATGTACGAGGGTAACAGGGGTTCAGTCTAACGACCTCTTGTCTCACGTCCTTCAGGTCGAGTTGTTCAGGGTTGTCTTGGCTCGGGCACGGTGGTGTGGTTTGTTCTCGAGCCAAGACTACAACCCTGAACAACCCGGTTCGAGCAAGAAGCTCCACACGATGTAACCACAAACGCCATCTAATTACAACCCTCCCTCCCACTCCCCGCCCCTCTCATCTCTCTACCTCCTTCCCTACCCTTCCACCCGCATTCAATCTCACTTTTCTTCTTTTTTTTTTTTCATTCTGTCACATTTTCTTTTCTTTTTTTTTCTTCATTTCGTTTTTCTTTTCTTTTTGAGTGCAGGATGTAAAAAGGATGTAAAAAAAAAAAAAAAAACAACAACAACAAAACTATATATGCTTACTTTTTTACCATCAATAAAGATCATTTTGACCTGACTTACTTTATCGTTAGTTCCCCTCAACACGTCGAACGTCATTGATAGTGAAAATACTCCCAAATTGATTGAAGAACGAACACTTTTTATTACTTCCCCTCAACACGTCAAACGTCATTGACAGTGAAAATACTCCCAAATTGATTGAAGAACGAACACTTTTTATTACTTCCCCTCAACACGTCAAACATCATTGATAGTGAAAATACTCCAAACTGATTGAAGAACTAACACTTTTTATTACTTCCCCTCAACACATCAAACGTTATTGATAGTGAAAATACTCCCAAATTGATTGAAGAACGAACACTTTTTATTACCTCCCCTCAACACGTCAAATGTCATTGATAGTGAAAATACTCCAAACTGATTGAAGAACGAACACTTTTTATTACTTCCCCTCAACACGTCAAACGTCATTGACAGTGAAAATATTCCCAAATTGATTGAAGAACGAACACTTTTTATTACTTCCCCTCAACACGTCAAACGTCACTGACAGTGAAAATACTCCCAAACTGATTGAAGAACGAACACTTTTTATTACTTCCCCTCAACACGTCAAACGTCATTGACAGTGAAAATACTCCCAAATTGATTGAAGAACGAACACTTTTTATTACTTCCCCTCAACACGTCAAACGTCATTGACAGTGAAAATACTCCCAAATTGATTGAAGAACGAACACTTTTTATTACTTCCCCTCAACACGTCAAACGTCACTGATAGTGTAAATACTCCCAAATTGATTGAAGAACGAACACTTTTTATTACTTCCCCTCAACACGTCAAACGTCACTGAAACTGAAAATACTCCCAAATTGATTGAAGAACGAACACTTTTTATTACTTCACCTCAACACGTCAAACGTCATTGACAGTGAAAATACTCCCAAATTGATTGAAGAACGAACACTTTTTATTACTTCCCCTCAACACGTCAAACGTCATTGACAGTGAAAATACTCCCAAATTGATTGAAGAACGAACACTTTTTATTACTTCCCCTCAACACGTCAAACGTCATTGATAGTGAAAATACTCCCAAATTGATTGAAGAACGAACACTTTTTATTACTTCCCCTCAACACGTCAAACGTCATTGATAGTGAAAATACTCCCAAATTGATTGAAGAACGAACACTTTTTATTACTTCCCCTCAACACGTCAAACGTCACTGATAGTGAAAATACTCCAAACTGATTGAAGATACGAACACAATGCCTCACCCCTACAAGCACAAACATCTTATAATGAATCGGCAAGAAAGGGAATGTAATAAGGGATTCATGTTCATTGGTAGTGAACACTTACGCGCTGAACGTACAGCCAGTGCCAAGAGGTCATGGTTGTCTGGAACCCACTCTGCATCTCTTCAGGCATCTTTTTGAGCTGTGGACATTATCATCATCGTCATCATAATCATCACCATCATAATCACCGCAACGACCACCAACACACCACCACCACCATCATCATCATCACTAGCATCACCAGCATCACCACCACTACCACTATCATCATCGTCATGTCACCGTCATCGTCGTCATCATCAGCAATGTAGTCATATCATCATTATAATCATTGTCACCATCGTCATCATCATCACTACCACCACCACACCATCCCTATTAGTGTACAGTTGTTTCTTCTTCTTCAGCATCATCATCATCATCATCATCATCAATTTCGATTGTCTTCATCTTCACCGTCCTCGTCAACATCATTACCATCGTCATCAAAATTCACCGTATGTATCACCGTAGGTATGAGTGTACCTTTTCAGCTGCCGCCATCACAATCATTTTGGTAATCACCATCACCATCGTCACCAACATCATCATCATCAACGAAAGAACCATTATCAGTATATAGTTTTTACAACCATCATCAAAATTACCACCATCATCACTGGGTTGAAAAGTTCTGAAAGGAGAGAACAAGCAAGGGCAGACAGGGCACAGACTACACAGACCAACACACACACACACACACACACACACACACACACACACACACACGCACACAAACACACGCCCGCACGCCCGCACACACACACACACACACACACACACACACACACACACACACACACACACACACACAGCCCGCTACCTGGTCTGTCATGAACTGTTCCCAGCGCTCCACAATGGGAATGCCTTCCGTGTGGCCCAGTGACCGCGGATTTAACGTGGTGTTGACGGCGATGGCCACGTACTTGATCTTGTTGCCAACACGGATGGCTGCACACACCACAGACAAGAGCCGTCTCCAACACTGGAATTGTAACCGCCCCCAACAATCTCAAACCATTCATAGAGACCCAGGCTTTGACACACAACCAACAGA
>NC_134896.1:40356971-40389471 GCF_041734735.1 Babylonia areolata
CCGTGAAATTGAACAGGTCGTCACAGATGGTCTGGAGGACAGACACAAGCGGCGGACACAAAGAATGACTTTAATGTTGTATTCACTACTCTTCAGGCTGTGTTGGGCAATGCAGCAACATAATGCTTTAGGTTTCAACTGAACATAGATCTCCCTCTCCCTCTCTCTCTCTCTCTCTCTCTCTCTCTCTCTCTCTCTCAACGTTGTTGATCTACCTAACAATTTTGATTCACACTATTTATACCTTTAGTGCACTATTTGATTATCTTTTCTGATTAATTGTACTTTTACGTTGCATGCATCATATCTTCTCTTGCTGACAATTATGACCAGTACGCATTATCTGAGAGTTGGGTATCTCAGAATAAATCATGTGATAAATAAATTAAGTGATGTGTCCCATATATTGTATAATTCTAGTAAAGGCTTTCATTTATTTGGTTTCTCGCCGTTGTATGTTGTCTATATCCTCATCACATACAGACAAAATGCCACGAGCCCTGTGGCCTTTCATGTCCTACTCTCATGGTGACCTCTGTTTCGCATCCCCCTCAATTTCAAAGCTTGTGGTGCGTTCCTGTCAAAGTATGACATTGTTGTGTGCTTGTTTGTGTGACTGTATGTGTGCACGTGTATTTCGTGTGTGTGTTTGGGAGTACATTCTTGTTTATGTAAAATAATATTGTCATGATTTCTGCATTGAATTTTTTACTCTAAAAAACTGACGACAATACATGCAGTGAGGGCTGCAGATATTGTCGCCGGCGACAATACATGCAGGGGCAACAATACGTGCTGCAACATGGCTTTCACAGACTGTAAAACTTCCACACACCCAATCGAGAAAGTTTCAGGCCACACACACTCACACACACACACCAGGGAGGTGCAGGCACTGACCACAAAGGCCCGCTGGGCCGCCAGAGTGCTGGCCTGAAAGCTGTCGTCAAAGCGGTGGTCACCGCGACACTCAATGGAGGAGAAGTGACAGGAGGACAGGTCATTCTCCTTCAGTCCCCACACCAGGTAGATGGTGATGGTCTCGTCCTGGTCGTTGGACACGAAGCCTTCTTTGAGAAGGTTGACGGCCATGGAGAAGTGGTGCGAGTCTCTGTACAGGTCGATCTGTGACATGAGGCAATACGCTCCAATGTTTGTTTGAATGAAAGAAACTGGTTTATATCACTGGGCGCGTAAATTCCCCCCCCCCCCCACCCCCCACACACACACTTTGGTCAAACGTTTCCACCACAACACACACACAGACAAAGGAAACAACAAAATTCCTGCACAACACACACACATACGCGCGCGCGTAGCAGCCCAGAAGGACGCGCGCGCGCACACACACACACACACACACACACACATATTGTAACTGATTAAGAAAATTAGTGGGGGCAGAGCTAAAACTGGAAGTTTTTTTTTTCTGTCAGTGGTGAGATGTGGTGACAGCAAAACACACACACACATTCTCTCTCTCTCTCTCTCTCTCTCTCTCTCTCTCTCTCTCTCTCAGTTACAAGCACGTACACATACTTCAGCAGTTTTGAACACCAAGAAACAGACCAGTCAGACCAGAACAAATGAACAATTAATCTGTAAACAATCACGCCAGTCATGTAGCGAACCCTATCAGACACCTCACCGGCTCCTTGTCGGACTCCAGTCTGGAGGCAGAGTAGCCCAGCCCAACCAGGCAGCCCAGAAAGACGCTCACGATCACCCAGCGAGCAATCCAGTGCGTCACGAAGGCAAAGTAGTAGTCACGGAAAAAGATCACCAGCCTGCTGGGCTTTCCCTCAAGGGACTGGTCCGACCCGCTGTCCTGAGTCTGTCTGACTCTGGTCGCCCACACGTCGTTGTTGTCGTTCCTAGAGGGTGTGGGGGACACTCGGTGACGTCCGACGCCAACGTGGGTTGTAACGACCGAGTCACTTTTGTCAGACAGGATGTCGGTGGTGGGGCCAGCTTGTGTGTTTTCTGACGTGAGGTCATCGGTCTGGGGTGGGACCTCATCACCCGCTCTCTCTTTGTCTCCGTCTTGCTTTCTCCAGCAGCAGCAGCACGGATGAGGCTTGTCCTCAAAGTGCAGGTGGTAGAAAATGATGATGGTGGGGAAAAACGTCACCACGGACAAATAATTGATCACTACCAGAATGGCGGCGAAACAGCCAAACGACCTGGTCGCCAGTAAGGGTGACACGGCGTTGGACAGGAAGGCCGCCATGGTGGTCAGTGATGTCACCAGCATGGAGATGACGGACTTCCGGTAAGCCTCGTTCAGCCGGTGTGCCAAGGAGGGGTGTGACTGCAGCCCTGTGGCCTTCCAGGCGTCCCAGAAGACGAAGAGGTCGTCCGCCCCTATCCCCAGGATGATGAACATGGCCACTACATGGAAGTAGCCGAAGTACTTAAAGTCGATGACCACGCGGTAGATGAGGTTGGTCTCCACAAAGCTGCACACGATGCTCAGCACGGCCAAACACGTGACCCACAGCGAGCGTGTGTGGAACCAGATGAAGAGGAAGATGAAAGCCAGACTGCCTGCAGCCAGCGCCATGTCGTAAAGTGCAGCATTGAACAAGGTGTGAATCAGCAGCTTCTCGTTGAAGTAGAGAAAGTCCAGGGCGGACATGTCCAGGTAGAAATCAAGAACAGGTTTCATGTGGTCCACCATGAAGTCGGTCAGCGCTGTCTGCATCTCCATCTCATCCGTATACCCGGGCAAGGGCCACCCGAACGGAATCAACGTTCTGGTGAGGGTGCACGACACAGAAGAGTTACTTATGTGATGATTCTTCCCCAGTGTGAATGCAAGTCCACTTTTCGTCTGGTTGTTGGTGAACGCCGCATGAATAACGCCAGGGATGTTATCGAAGTCGGGGTCATTGAAGACAGGGTTCAAAGCCGCGTAGGTCCCGTCGAAGAAGCGTAGCACGGATAATGGCGGTTTACACGTGCCGCTTTGCGTCATCTGACAGTAGGAGGAGAACTGGTTCACGCTGACCAGGCGTTGCTCAATGGTCTGGATGAGCTGCAGGTTGTCCTTGGTGAAGATGTTGCCGTCACTGGCATCGTAGAGGAGCTGCATTCCTTCCTTGGTCAAGGCACGCTCCCAGCTCGGGTACTTGTTAGGGGGTAGGGTACGATTCACTCTGAAAACAACAACAAAACCCACTAAAAATTTCAGGAGCTATTCACGTGTCTGTTGTCACTATTTTTCCCCAGCATTTTTAAAAATAATATTCGGACAAAGGTTTACATATACAAAATTTATATACTTCGTGCATTGAAGGTACAGGGTAAAGACATAATGATGGTTCCTGTTGTGACTATTCCTGTGTCGGCTGTCGCCATTCACGTGGAGTGTATATTTGTACTGGATGCTGTTTTTTGAAGATATGAAACTCGCTGCATGCTGTTAAAAGGCTGATGACCCACCTGTTGGGATTCCTGTCCATGACAGTCTGATTGCCCACCTGTTGGGATTCCTGTCCCTGTCAGTCTGATAACCCACCTGTTGGGGATACCTGTCCATGACAGTCTGATTGCCCACCTGTTGGGATTCCTGTCCATGACAGTCTGATTGCCCACCTGTTGGGATTCCTGTCCATGACAGTCTGATTGCCCACCTGTTGGGATTCCTGTCCATGACAGTCTGATTGCCCACCTGTTGGGACTCCTGTCCAAGTCATGTCTGATCACCCACCTGTCAGGATACCTATCCATGACAGTCTGATTGCCCACCTGTTGGGACTCCTGTCCAAGTCATGTCTGATCACCCACCTGTCAGGATACCTATCCATGACAGTCTGATGACACACCTGTTGGGATACCTGTCTCTATTGACCGACCTGTCGAGATACCTGTCCCAGTCAGTCTGATGACACACCTGTTAGGATATGTGTCCCTGTCCCGCCAGGCGTAGTCCCTCTTCATCCAGGGCTCATCATACAACTCCAGGGGCAGGGTGTCAAAGTTGGCAGGGTACAGGTCGTAGCCGCTCAGCACAGCGATGCCCGATATGGCCAGGAAGAGCACGTGTACACCGAGAGAGACGGCTGCAATCAACGGGGTTTGTCAAGTCATTGATCAATGTTCACTTTCTTTACCTTTTTACCTATGCATGGTCTATTCTGTGTTTGTACAGCTTTTAGAGTTCGTCTCTGATTTAATTTGAAATAGGTGCTATCCACTTTAAGATATTCATATCCCGTAAACACGACGTTGTTTGTGTCACTGTATGTGTTCTGTTCAGAATTTGAATTTCTTTTCTTTTAATTGTGAACAAGAAAAAACAAGATCTGTACAGACCAGCTTTGACAAGGCTAACCAAAGCTCAGTGAAATGGTTGGTTCATTTTTTTCTGTTCATTTTAGTCAACTCAGTGTCCACATTAGAATATTCATATGCAGTAAACACGTTGATGGTGTATTAAGAGTTACTGTGTGTGTTCTGTCCAGAATTTGTATTTCTTTTCTTTTAATTGCGAACAAGAAAAACGAGGTCATGCCGTCTTCTTACCAATCATAGCCTACGTTCTGACAACGGGAAGCATGGGGTTTTCGGAATCCGGAACGAGTCTCAACGAAATAAACCGTTAATGACCCAAAAATTCGGCTTCATTCGGAAGACTTAAAACCTTTTATTGGTATAACTCTGAATATTTTTTCCTACAATGTTTACGCCAAATTTCCAGAGAAAATGGCAATGCTGAAGTTTACAGTTCACACACACACACACACACACACACACACACACACACACACACACACACACACACACACACACACACACCTGGTTATAACATAGACTCAATTTATTTACACAAGTGAGTCAAAAAGGAGGTTTGGAGGATTAGAAGGGAGGGCAGGGAGGGGGGAGATGATGTTGATCACTAATGACAGTAGGATTATTTCTCACATCGTGTTAATTAACGAAGGCTGGAAATGTACATTCAAACATACTAAAAGAAGAAGAAGAACAAGAAGAAAAAAGGATCGATATGAGTGATCTTTGAAACTGATATCCGCCTACTTTGCTGTTATTCAAGTTGGCGTTGGAAGGTGTTTTTCACGTTTATATTTGTATTTCTACATCTTTCCGAGGAGAATTGCCGAATCAAACATGTATTGTATTGCATTGTATTCTATTGTATTGTATGACGGGCGCAATAGCCGAGTGGTTAAAGCGATGGATGATGATGATGATGATGATGATATGATGATGATGATGATGATGATATGATGATGATGATGATGATGATGATATGATGATGATGATGCTATTTTTTTAGAAAAGAAAGAAAGAAAGAAAGACATAATTTGGACCAAGAAGCCATTGCTACGCCTAATAAACTCACCGAAACACAAATGCGGGTGTCTTGTGATCCATTTGACCAAGACGAAAGGTTCCCGCAGTTTCTCCGGGTTTTCCCTGTTCTCTTCGTTATCGCCGTCGGTTGCTTGCGTGTCCTGGGCTTTCGATTCTGCAGTCTCCTTTGGAGATACTGTGATCCTTGTCACTTTCGTCTTTGTGTGGCTTCCTTTGGCCATGTTTTGTCTGCGTGCACACACACACACACACACACACACACGTACGCACGCGCACACACACACACACACACACACACACACACACACACACACACACACACAGACTTTTAGCACTGCGAGCGACCGACGTGAGATGCGATCAGACTGCCAATTCACTCTCCATCTTGTGGATAAGTATAAGACAAACCACTCTTACATAATATTTACGTAAACACAACCACACACACACACACACACACACACACACACACACACACACACACACGCGTGTATCAGAGTGTACTTTACTTCCAAATACCAGCTGCCGTGGTGAAGTGATAAGCGTCTCGGACTGACAGCTGGGAGGACGTGTGTTCGAATCCCAACGGAAGTGGGTTTTTTTCGGCCGCGGTCGGCTCCTACCCAGAGCTGAGTGTGCTGTGGGCTTAAATGGCAAGACTGGGATCTCACAGTCGAGTATCATCTACTTCACGGATGCATCTTTGGGTGTGTTGCTCAAATTTCCTGACCGGCACTGCAAGTGTCTATATTTCTCGGGCCTGGTTAACGCCGGGATATCGTTATGACAGGAAGCGTAGAGTACAGCCTTGTCATGTTGTCCCAAACCTGAATGGATATCCATAGCAGCAGCATCATCATCATCTTCATCTTCTTCCTCCTCCTTCTTCATCAACAATATAGAATAGTCCCAGAGTATATGACCTTTCATGCCCTAGTCTCATGGTGACCTCAGTTTCGATACCCCTCCACTTCCGTGCATGGGAAGAGTCCTGTCAAAGTCTTGAGTGTCAGCAGATTCACGGGGGACTGTCGTTGAAGGGATGAGGTGGCTATCTCTACTCTGTGTGGGGTACGCTCACTCAGTCTGGTTCCGTGACTAAGCCATTATGGTCATCAGTGTGGGCTTAGTAGTAAGTACGTTAAATCAGAACAGGCACTACTGAACGCCACCGCAGTGACTCAGCAGCAGTGCATGGTCTCCTCTTGTGTGTGGCCTTCTGGCAACTTAACATCGATGTTTCTCTGTGGACTGCCGACGCTTTGACTAAGACAGACGAACCCGATTGTGGCTGGGTGACTTGGAATAAGCTGTCTGGGAATGATGCCACTGAAATGGTGGAAATAGAGCAGCAACCGCCCCCACCTCCACCCCCCGCCCCCAAAAAAACAAAAACAAACAAACAAAAAAAAAAAAAAAAAAAGAAAACGCTTCCAAATATTGCCACAGCTTACTCTCTTGATGCCGTGGGTTTTCTGATGTGCCATACACTATGTGCATGCTACACTCGGGAGCTAGGTTTATCATCTCAACCGAATGACTAGCATCCAGGCCACATCTCAAGATCTCGTGGAAGGGGAGAGTATTCTGGCAAGTATGACAACTGGAATATATACTATCATTTCAGACAGGGGGCTTTAAGAATCTTTACCTTACAGCTAGAGCTGTCTTTTGTATTTTAAAACTCACTCCGGACGACGGAATGCTGTAGCGGTTTGGACAATTAGAATTTATCCACGTTTTCCTCACGGAGTAGCATAAAAACCGCAGCTACACCGGGCATCGCGAACGTGTCAAGGATCGAATGGAAAGTTTCACACTCGCCGGCAAGCCATTGAGTTTGGCACCCCACATGACAAGCTTATCTGCATACGTGTCGAAAATGGCGCCGCAGGCAATACAAGTGGAAGTCTTTGGAGCAAAATAAATCACAACAGCGGCTTTCACTGCTGCTGAAGTGATTGAAATGCTTCAAACTGAAGGTTCCGACATCGACGAAGGTGATAAAGACTTTGAATAAAGTATCTGCAGTGAAGAAAGCTACCAG
The DNA here is from genome assembly GCF_041734735.1 of Babylonia areolata. NCBI lineage: Eukaryota > Metazoa > Mollusca > Gastropoda > Neogastropoda > Buccinidae > Babylonia > Babylonia areolata. The sequence continues at coordinate 40,364,356 of NC_134896.1, forward strand.
CAAGAAGATAATGACAGTGACTCAAAATTCGGTGAGCAATGAAGAGGGAGGGAGGAAGGTGTACACGGACGAGGGGTCAGTGGGTCAAGTACAGGAGTTTCATTCAGTTACTTTATGTTTTGTATTTGTTGTGATTTTTTTCCTAACCCTAACAAATGGGCTGTCTGTAGGGAAAAGCAAGGGAGAAAACATTTCGTTCTGAGTGAGTTAAAAAAAAAATGTCGAATGTTGTTTCCAATTAATTAAGGGTAAGTACGGCAACCCTTTTTTCGTAATTAGGAAAGCTCTGTATCAACACGTTGTACTTTTCAATTTTGTATCTTGAAATTTGATACTCTTCAACTCGTGTTTGGAATCAAACATATATTGTATCGTATTGTATTGTATTGTATTGTATTGTATTGTATTGTATTGTCAAAACAGATTTCTCTATATGAAATTCGGGCTGCTCTGCCCAGACAGAGCGCGCTGCTACACGGAGAGCGACACCCATTGTTTTTTTGTTTTTGTTTCTTCTTGTTGTATTTTTCTGCCTGCAATCGTATTTGTATTCCGATTGAATGAGGCCGTAAATATATCATTATCGAGACCAAAAAGTATGCTTCCAATAAAATCTGAGTTTGCACGAGAAGTACATTTCGTTTTCAGCGACCCTTCCATACAGGCCTCGCCTATTTGCATGAATTGAAAAGCCTGGGTAGAACATTGAGCTGTCGGAGGACCAACGGCATCACATGTAAACTGACGCTACGACGGACAACGCTTAATTGTATCTTATATTATTTTTTTCTTGTAAAATGAAATGATTGTCATTTCCTGTTTGTCTGTCGTCGTCGTCGTCGTTGATGTTGTTGTTGTTGTTGCTGTTGTTGTTATTTTTACTTGTTATATCCCTTTCACTTCCAAAACTAATTGTGATTGTTTCAAAATAACCACCAACCTCTAAAACAAAACCACTGATAAAATAAAATCACAAAAATTAAAATTATGCTCAAAAGTATGTCAGTGTCAACGTATATGTTTTCTTGAAGGAAAATGAATGGAGGATATAATTATCATAACTTCAATGTTGACAGGAGGATAAGGTAACTCCCAATCAGGGGAAGATAACTTGGATTTTTAGAACACACACACACACACACACACACACACACACACACACACACACACACACACACACACACACACAACAACAACAACAACAAAAACACACACACAACAAAACCACAGAATACCTTGGAAAAAAAAGAAGAAAATTCAAGTTTGTCTATTTTACGGATGGAAACAGTATAATACACCAGCAAATATATTAGACACAACAACCAAGTGCATTTATGTTGTTTCCTGAACCATCGTGTTGTTTTAAACATAAACAATATACATAACCACTCTCATACACCCACACACACCCTCCTACCCAAAAACCCACAAACACGATCACACAATATTACAGCACAAAAACTCACTGTAAACAATATTTCGGCTTGAAGCTTTCATCTGAAGGGTTTCATAGTAGACGAAAACTCCGAAACGAAGGTTTCAAGTTAAAATATGTGGTGTTTTTTATACCCTCTTCTGACACGACCCCACACCCCTTCCTGTTGATGTACCTTGTAGCATGTAATAATCATCAGGATAACCAGAATCACTTCAGTCGATCAACAACAACATTACTTTCGCTTTCTATCATGGTTTTGTAGCTGCTATTGTCGACGTTCTGCGGAAAATCAAACGACGAGCGCAATAGCCGAGCGGTTTAAGCGTTGGACTTTCAATCTGAGGGTCCCGGGTTCGAATCACGGTAACGGCGCCTGGCGGGTAAAGGGTGGAGATTTTTTCGATCTCCCAGATCAACATATGTGCAGACCTGCTAGTACCTGAACCCCCTTCGTGTGTATACACAAACAGAAGATCAAATACGCACGTCAAAGATCCTGTAACCCATGTCAGTTACGACAGAGTTATCGGCAAGTCGATGTTGGTCGTGTAACGGAAAGAAGGAGGAAGAAACTGCAGCCACCTCATCTGTTCTGTACGTTCTGGCAGCCATGTTGACACACTCAACAGCCTTTCGCTTTAAATCTATATATATATCTTCTTTTATATATATATATACTCATCAAGGCAGTCGCCATTTTCAAGGAAAGTAAGTGTGTGCGAATAGTGGCTGGACACCTGATTATGCAGTTACCCCCAAACCGCGGATATATACCGCGGTCAGAAGTAAAAGGTGTATAGCACATAATCCTACTCTCCTACATACAAGACTAGACGAACGTTGTCAACAATTTAGATCAATTAAAGGCAGTTGAAGGGGATAATGAATGAATCAATCAAATAACTAGTTAAATAAATGAATGAATATTTTTAATCGATTTTTTTCCAATGCAGATGGTACCCTATACGACGTTGCCATCATCACACAGGAGACCAAAAACTTCATTTTCACAGCTAACATTTCATAAAACGCCTTTGTAACACAATTAAAAAAAAAAAATCACCAACTGCATACACAGGAAACGAAACTCCCAAACAGCATGCCGCAAGACGACATGAGCAACAAAGTATTACACAGTTACATTATAATCATAAACAAAAACAACCACTCCAAGACGGAAGAAAAATTACTAAGAATTAAAGTACTAATTTTTTTTTTTTAAAGAGCACAGTCAAATCATATAAACAAAACCCGCGACTCCTACATTAAAAAGAGAGAGAGAGAGAGCATTATCAAATTACATAAAAAACCACAACCACTCCTACAGTTAAAACAAAACAACAACAACAAAAAAACAATGACACCTCAAAACAAGAGAGGCAAGGCCTTCAAGACTCATTTGTGATACACTTAAAAACAAAATCCAAGCTTTTTATGTATTGAGTATAATTTCAAAATGTAATGTTTAAGATGAGAAAGATCAGTTTAAAGCAAATTAAGTCCCCTAGTATTGATTACAGAGTAATTTTCCTTTTTTACTATCTGCACCAAAACGATTGCAAAATAAATAAAACTTCCATGCTTAGCAAAAGAAGTTCCTGTTTGAACAAAAAATGATAATAATGACTGCTCTTGTTGTTGGGTCAGAATATCAGATCAAAGTGCGAAGTTTAGAGAATACAAAAAATATAAATATAACAGTAAATGCAGTTTGCATATAATTAGGCTTCATTTTTTTTTGTTTTTTTTTGTTTTTGTGCCCATCCCAGAGGTGCAATATTGTTTTAAACAAGATGACTGGAAAGAACTGAATTTTTCCTATTTTTATGCTTAATTTGGTGTCAACTGACAAAAGTTTTGCAGAGAAAATGCCAATGTTAAAGTTTACCACGGGCACACAGACACACACACACACACGCACACACACACACACACACACACACACACACACACACACACACACACACAACCGAACACCGGGTTAAAACATAGACTCATTTTGTTTACACAAGTGAGTCAAAAAGAAAAATCACAAAAACCACAACTACTCCTATAGTTAATAAGAACAAAAAGCAAAAACAGAAGCAAACAAACAAAAAACGAAGCAAAACGAATCACACACACACACAGTTTGTGATGAGATGCATTTTGTCGCAATTGATCTGAAAGAGACGGAGAGAGAAATGGATTGATGAATGATTATTGACCAAACAAATAAAAAACGAAAGCAAGAAAGAGAAAAAGGAAGTCAAATACACGTTCAGTATCCACAGCAAACCTCTGAGATGTTCCTCTCTCTGGCGTCACTCCCCTTCGCACTGAAGGCCCGAGGTGCTACAGGCCTACAGGTTTAAAGCTGTCCCCAAACCAGGAAGTATTCCTAATCGTGAAGAGCCAATAAAATCAGGCAAGGGGGGAACGGGGGCAGGGAATGGGGGTGGGGGAATAGAAGTGAGGGTAGGTGTGGAGAGATTAAACAGATGACTTTTATGTATATACGAGCGAAAGGAAGAGGATTCCGTACAGTCCGGGCAGAGAAAGAAAAGGGACGTTCACCAAAAGATTTACAACTGACTCGTGGAATTCCAAAGATATATTATGTAAAGACGAAATGTTCTTGCCGAAGCATAAAGGTATACAAAATCAGAGAGACATGTGGGTCCAGCACAGGAGACTGCTGAAAAGACAAACATGTGAATTTGCTTCTGATCCAAGATTCCACAGTGAGCCAGTGCGAAGGCAGAAGATGGTGAGTGATGCCTGACTGACGAGCTCTTAACGTCAGGCGTGCAGCATTGTTCTATAGTTTCTAGAGTCTGTTCAATAAATATTGTCGGCATCCATCAAGAAGAGAGCTATAATAATCAATTCTAGACATTAACAGAATGAATGCAGATACCAGCGTTTGGACTGCTTGCTCAGATAGATAGTGACGAATACAGCTTCTGCGGCGGAGCTCAAAACTGACAGTGCTGATGACACTGAGAACATGAGTATACATTTTCAAGCGGGATTCTACCCAGCGTAACATCAAGAGTCTTCACTTTCTCAGAGAATGACACGGATGCGTTTCGGATTACAATAGAATCTGGCACTTGAGCAGACGTGGTGATGAAAGCACCTTGTTAACTTCGTTTTACCGTCATTTAGTTAATTCGTGTTGATTGTCACCCGGGGCTTCATGTCAGATAAGCATTCTTGTAAATGACCGGTTTGTCAAATTGTTGGGTTTCTGCAGATTTTTGTGGCAGCTGGGTTTCAAGAGCAAATGAATGGTGTACAACAGGGTGGGAGTGATGGCCTAGAGGTAAAACGTCCGCCTGGGAAGTGAGAGAATCTGAGCGCGCTGGTTCGAATCACGGCTCAGCTACCAATATTTTCTCCCCCTTCACTAGACCTTGAGTGGTGGTCTGGACGCTAGTCACTCGGATGAGACGATAAACCGAAGTCCCGTGTGCAGCATGCACTTAGCGCACGTAAAAGAACCGACGGCAGCAAAAGGGTTGTTCCTGGCAAAATTCTTTAGATAAAATCGGCTTCGACAGGAAAAACAAATAAACTGCACGCAGGAAAAATACCAAAAAAAGCAGTGGCGCTGTAGTGTAGCGACGCGCTCTCCCTGGGGAGAGCAGCCCGAATTTCACACAGAGAAATCTGTTGTGATAAAAAGAAATACAAATACAAAACACAAATTTTAAAAAATACATCTGACATGGGAGCTGCACAAGAATGATCAGTACAGGTCCAAAGACAAAACCTTGAGGAACGCCATCGCAGACATTTGAGAAAAATGTTGAAGTGACAGTCTGAATTCTGTTTGAAAGATGTTATTACTCACCGGTTCAGAGATGTGCGCTGAATACCGAAAGCGTGCTTGTACTGTCAGTCTCAATATTGACATGTTATTATCGCCTTTCTCTCCCTGAGTATGCGCGCGCGCGCGTGTGTGTATGTGAGGTTGTGGTATGTGAGATCGGTGGTAGTGGTGAGGGGTAGGAGTTGGGGTGAGGGGGGGAGGGTGAGCATGCGCGAGCCGACATTGGTTCCTGTGATTATGTGGAGTGGCTGATGACTGATTGTCAGTACAATACTCCTTGTGCGTACCAAATTCTTCTGACTGAATCCAAATAAAGATTCTTGACATCACAAAAAAAACAAATAAATCCACAACCGAAATCAGTACCCAAACAGGCTCATTTCAATGGGATTCGACACGGTAGATTGTGTCGTCTGAGAGTCGTGATTGCAAAACACCCCCGGCGATCGATTCTAAAGAACAACACAACGATACCAGAAGTATCTTCATTGCGACAGTGCGAATAAAAGGTTAGGAGAGAGAGGTGTAGACATGGATGTCAGAGAGAGAGAGAGAGAGAGAAGAGAATGAAATTGTTTATTCAGTATAGGCCACAGACCGTTCTGAAGGGGATCCAAATACAAATATGACATTTAGAGAGAGAGGGGGTGGGGGTGGGGGGTGGGGGCGGATACAGATAAGGGGGACTGAATGCGAAATTGAAATCTTCCAGTTCTGAGAAAGTAAGACCCGTCCTTTTTAGATATGTTTAATTCTAACGTAGGTGTGAATGCTACAGTCTTGATACAGCGGGTGATAGCTTACATCAAACGGAAGACATATCGGTGAACAGAAAAGGTCATGGGTCCGGTGACAGAGTGGTCACAGCACTGGAATCTCGCCCGGGTGTCCTGAGTTCGATTCCCGGTTTCGGCACACCTAGTGACGGGCGGAATAGCCAAGTGGTTAAATCGTTGGACTGTCAATCTGAGGGTCCCGGGTTCGAATCACGGTGACGGCGCCTGGTGGGTAAAGGGTGGAGATTTTTACGATCTCCCAGGTCAACATATGTGCAGACCTGCTAGTGCCTGAACCCCCTTCGTGTGTATATGCAAGCAGACGATCAAATACGCACGTTAAAGATCCTGTAATCCATGTCAGCGTTCGGTGGGTTTTGGAAACAAGAATGTAGCCCAGCATGCACACCCCCCGAAAACGGAGTATGGCTGCCTACATGGCGGGGTAAAAACGGTCATACACGTAAAAGCCCACTCGTGTGCATACGAGTGAACGCAGAAGAAGAAGAAGGCACACCTAGTGCGTTAAGTAGTAGTAGTAGTAGTAGTAGTAGTAGTAGTAGTAGTAGTAGTAGTAGTAGGGACTGGCTTTTTTGGTCCTAGGCCTCGCGGCCTATTTGTGTCCCCTCATTATTTGTCAAATTTGTTTAGGTCTGATTGCATGCCCTTCTTATAAAATAATATCATATTCAATCTGCACTAAAGAAAAGGTCTTTCAATTTTGGGTCTTCATCTCGGAGTTGTTTTTTTTTTTTTAAGCTGTTGATATCTGGTGCATATTTTGTGTTAGTAGGCAGCACATTCCAAAAATGAGGAATTCTGAAAACAAAACAAAACTTCCGTTTGTTAGTATAGCAATGCCTGATAAAAATCTTGCCTTCATTATTTCTGGTGTAATCAACTTCTGAGAATTTGAAAAGAGCATGCACATTAATACCATCATAATATGGAATATGATCCTCCTTCCTTTGAATGAGTGTAACTGGAGATTATGTAATCTTTCTGTATAGTTTAAGTTTTTGCACTCTCTCAGGATCTTAGCTAAGGGTGGATATTCTTCCAATTTTCCAGACCTGCTGGTGCCTCGACCTCCTTCGTGTGTACCAATCACGCATGCAGAAGACAAAATACGCACTGTTAAAAGATCCTGTATGCTAGCGTTCGTTGAGTTGTGGAACAAGAACAAGCACATGCCTGACACGCACATCCCCCACACAAACGGACTATGGCTGCCTACATGGGGGGGTAAAACTGTCGTATATACGGGAAAGCTCACTCTTACATACGAGTGAAGCCCACGAAGAAGAAGAAGAAGAAGAACAACAACAACAACAGCAACAACAAAAAGCAAGACAAACAAGAAGTGTGTGTGTGTGTGTGTGTGTGTGTGTGTGTGTGTGTGTGTGTGTGTGTGTGCGTGTGTGTGCGTGTGTGTGTGTGTGTGTGTGTGTGTGTGTGTGTGTGTGTGCGTGCGTGTGTGTGTGTGTGTGTGTGTGTGTGTGCGTGTGTGTGTGTGTGTGTGTGTGTGTGTGTGTGTGTGTGTGCGTGTTTGAGTGTACATGTATGTCTGTGTGTCTGTGTATGTCCCTGTCTGTGTCTCTGTCTGTCTGTCCGTCTGTTTCAGCCTGTCCCTGTTCGTCTGTCGACGGGGGCAATGGCTTTTTCGTCTCCAGTTTCCATTTGAACACTGCAGGTGCGTGAACACTCCCAGCAGGTTGACGCAACACTACGGTGTATTAAAAAAAGAAAAGAAAAAAAAAAAGAAAAAAGAAACGCCACAAGAACAAAAATTCACACAACGAACAGTCAGTACATAGAAAACTTCTTTTTTTTTTCAGCTAGCGTCCTGTTACAATAGGTATGTAGGTGTTGTAGAATAAACATATAAATGTATATATAGAAGTAAACAAACAAACACTCTGTGTGTGTGTATGTGTGTGTGTGTAAGACTGCTGCTGGATAAACAGCTGACAAATATAAAACAAGTGAAACCTAACAACTGTTTTTGAATGTACAGCACAGACACTCAAATAATGATGACCATAATGCTGAGATTAGTTCTCATTAATTAGTCTTCTTCTTGTTCTTCTTGTTCTTGTTCTTGTTCTTGTTCTTGTTCTTGTTCTTTTTCTTCTTCTTCTTCTTCTTCTTCTTCTTCTTCTTCTTCTTCTTCTCTCTTTTCTCTGTGTTCTTCTGCTTCTTTCTTTCTCCCCCACTTTCATTTCTACAACACAGCGACATACTGCGGAAATATAATGTCAAATGTCAATGACTGGACAAGGATGACCTTCCCGGATCTTCTCTCGACAGCTGCCAACAGAACAAAGTCGAGGTCGTCTGTCTGTCCAGCCTTCATGTTACAACCACCACCCCCTGCCCCAACCCCCGCCCCCCTGCTCCCACCCCTTGCCCCTCCTCCCTCTCCCCCCCCCCGGTTCCCTCCTCCCCCCCCCCCCCACCCACCCCCTGACGACTCCCAAATTAAGGCACTGATGATGATGATTATGATGATGACGGTGATGTTGGTGGTAAAAGTGGTGGTGATGATGATAATGGTGGTGGTGGTGGTGGTGATGATGATGATGGTTATGGTTATGGTGGTGGTGGTTATGGTGGTGGTGGTGGTGGTGGTGGTGGTGATGATGATGATGATGGTGATGGTTATGGTGGTAGTGGTGGTGATGATGATGATGATGGTTATAGTTATGGTGGTGGTTGTGGAGATGATGATGGCAATGATGGTGGTGATGATTGTAATGATGGTGATGATGGTCTTGGGGTTGATGTTGATAACGATGATGATGATGATGATGATGCCGGTGGTGGTGGTGATGGTGATATGGTGATGATGATGATGATGATGGTGGTGGTGGTGATGTTGATAGCGATGATGATGATGATGATAATGTTGATGGTGGTGGTGGTAATGATGATGATGAGAGTTTGCATGCATATGAAAGGAATGGGGACAACAAAAACGAAAAACGAATGAAAATGAAAAGTACACACTGACATAAATATAGTGCATCCATGGTATAGAAAATGAAAAGTACACACTGACACAAACATAGTGCACCCATGGTATAGAAAATGAAAAGTTCACACTGACATAAATATAGTGCATCCATGGTATAGAAAATGAAAAGTACACACTGACACAAACATAGTGCACCCATGGTATAGAAAATGAAAAGTTCACACTGACATAAATATAGTGCATCCATGGCATAGAAAATGAAAAGTACACACTGACATAAATATAGTGCATCCATGGTATAGAAAATGAAAAGTACACACTGACACAAACATAGTGCACCCATGGTATAGAAAATGAAAAGTTCACACTGACATAAATATAGTGCATCCATGGCATAGAAAATGAAAAGTACACACTGACATAAATATAGTGCATCCATGGTATAGAAAATGAAAAGTACACACTGACATAAATAATTATAATGCATCCATGGTATAGAAAATGGAAAGTACATACTGGTATAAATATAGTACATCCATGGTATCGAAAAAAATGAAAAGTACATACTGACATAAATATAGTACATCCACAGTATAAAAAATGAAAAGTACACACTGACTTAAATATAGTGCATCCATGGTGTAGAAAATGAAAAGTACATACTGACATAAATATAGTATAAAAAATGCAAACAAATCAATAAATAATTTAAATAAGTCATCTAATATATAACGAAAACATCCAGTCCATCTAAACTGTATTTACTGTACATATTTTAAGGTGCATACTTTCTTTTCTCAATGTGCTTTAAGAAGGCTGGAGATCTGTTTTGTTTTACGCATGTCGAACAATGGATTCCTTGTGTTTTGAGCCAGTTGAAATTTGCACTTTATTGCACACGGAAAATCTAAGAGTATTACATCTAGAAGTAGTTTTTATATTGAAATATTCTGTTCTGTGTTGCTTCCAATCAACGGACAGTTTGTAAACATGGCGGTGACCTTATCCTGAGGATGTGAGTTTCACTTGCGGTCACTGTGTTGTAGGCTATTCTTAAAACTTTGTCAGTTTTGAGGAGGTGTCTGGGTTCGTTCCAATGGACCTTTTATTAACCTGTGTGCTGGCTGAATCGGTAGCATTAGCAGCATTGACCTGAAGTTGTGTACCGTGTGTATGAAGAGAGTTACCACTCTTTTGTAGTTTTAGCAGCATTGACCTGGAGTTGTGTACCTTGTGTATGAAGAGAGTTACCACTTTTTTATCATTTGTAAATAATTTACTCGCTTGGCCTAATTGTTTATTCACTATGTTTTCAGTTGTTATTGTTGTTTTTTCGTGTGTTTTTTTCCTCAGTTTTCAGATGTGTTAAAGCGTGTGGACTGGTTCCTATACACGCTACACCACATCTACTGGAGGAAAACAAAAAAAAAACAAAAACAGATGCCTGTTCTTCGCAGAATAAACCCAACGTGCCAGTTAGGCACTTGAGAGCCAAGCCCACGTTTGTGTAAAGTGTTGACTCAAAAAGAATTTTCAACCAAATCAGCAACGATATAAGTAGGTATACTTTGAAATGCGAGTGTATTAACGTGAGGTTTTGTGTCCCGAGACAGCGTAATTTTTAAATGTGTGAGTTTTAATTAACAACTCGGTAAATAAGTCACTACAGTAAGGTCAGGACACACTGCCTGAAATGTGTGTGTGTGTGTGTGTGTGTGTGTGTGTGTGTGTGTGTGTGTGTGTGTGTGTGTGTGTGTGATGAAGCAGAGAGGGAGAGAGACAGAGGCGGACTGACAGGCAGGCAGACAGAGACAGAGACACAAAGAGAGAGAGCGAGAGCCATAATCAGTCAGAGAGACAGACAGACAGACAGGTAGACATAGATGAGAGAGTAAGGTGAGAATGAGAGAAATGAGAGATAGCAAGAGGGAGAGACAGGTAGACGGAGAAAGATAGAGGCGTGTGTCTGTGTGTGTGTGTGACATAGAGAGAGACAGAGATACAGAGACAGACAGACAGGTATACACAGGTGAGGGAGTTAGGTGAGAATGAGAGAAATGAGAGAGAGATAGCAAGAGGGAGAGACAGGTAGACGAAGAAAGATAGGTGTGTGTGTGTGTGTGTGTGTGTGTGTGTGTGTGTGTGTGTGTGTGTGTGTGTGTGTGTGTGTGTGTGTGATAGAGAGAGACAGAGATACAGAGACAGACAGACAGGTATACACAGGTGAGGGAGTAAGGTGAGAATGAGAGAAATGAGAGAGAGATAGCAAGAGGGAGAGACAGGTAGACACACACACACACACACACACACATGCGCACGTGCCCAGAGACAGACACACTCTCACCCACACCGAAACTCTTCACTGCTTGTTTGAACAAATCTTCACCGTTTGCAGCCCATGGACACGTCAGTATCATCTTTTTTTTGCTGTTTTTCCTTGTTGTTGAGAGTTATGCATGTGTGTGACTGACTTGTACTAGTGAAAGCGCTTTGATTATAGTCTCTGCACAAGATTTAGCTCTGTATAAATACTAAGTATGATTATTATTATCATTGTAATTCTTCTTCATATTATTATTATTATTATTATCTTTATTATAACAACAGCACGAGCCGTGGTCACACTGACCCACGCACAATGCTTACTCCTGCCCGCCCAGTCTTTGCAAATGTGAGAGCCAGCTGGAAGCTTAATTGGCTGTGGAGTGATGGCCTAGAGGTAACGCGTCCGCCAAGGAAGCGAGAGAATCTGAGCGCGCTGGTTCGAATCACGGCTCAACCGCCAATATTTTCTCCCCCTCCACTAAACCTTGAGTGGTGGTCTGGACGCTAATCATTCGGATGAGACGATAAACCGAGGTCACGAGTGCAGCATGCACTTAGCGCACGTAAAAGAACCCACGGCAACAAAAGGGTTGTTCCGGAAAAAATTCTGTAGAAAAATCCACTTCGATAGGAAAAACAAATAAAACTGCACGCAGGAAAAAATATAAAAAATTAAAAATATAAAAAAAGGGTGGCGCTGTAGTATAGTGACGCGCTCTCCCTGGGGAGAGCAGCCCAAATTTCACACAGAGAAATCTGTTGTGATAAAGAGAAATACAAATACAAATATCAGCGCCCCGTCCTGGGTTATCAACTTCCCCCGGCCCGGCTTGGCTTATCAACCTTCCCTGGCCCGGCTTGGCTTATCAACTTTCCCTGGCCCGGCTTGGCTTATCAACTTTCCCTGGCCCGGCTTATCAACTTTCCCTGGCCTGGGTTATCAACGTCCATCCCCTTCCCTATTGTATATTTCACGGGCTTCCTTCCACATTTCACTTCCTCTGTATGTGTGCACGTGTGTATGTGCACGTGTGTATGTACACGTGTGTATTTTTGTTGAAAATATTCCTTCCATATATCACGACTCTGTCTCTTTGTCTGTCTGTCTCTCTCTACCTCTCTTTTCTTTTCTTACACACGCGCACGCGCGCAAAATTGTGAACAATGTTAAACCTGTTCAGAAAGACGAAGGTGCGTGCGTGCGTGTGAAAGATATTACACACACGGCTTAACACTGTCACACACACACACACACGCACACACACACACACACACACACACACACACACACACGCACGCACACACTGTCTCTCTCTGTGCACGTGTGTGTATATGTACGTGTGTATGCGCACGTGTGTATGTGTTGAAAATATTCCTTCCATATTTCACAACTCTCTTTCTCTGTTTGTCTCTCCCCTCTCTTTTACTTTCTCACACACATGTGCACGTGAAATCTCAACAAAGTTAAACTTAATCACAAAGGCGAAGGTGTGTGCGTGCGTGCGTGGGCGCGCGAGATCACACACGTGGCCGAACACACACACACGTTGTACGATTCCTCTCTCTCTTTATCTCTCTTAGGTCTAAAGATAAGTCAAAGGTACACAATCAAGCAATGGTAGAATTGAAGCGCTGTCAGATTGCGTGGGTTAGGGGTTTAATGATAACTCTTATCACTTCTCTGGTCAGTTGACTGAAAAGTTGTGAGTGTCTGAGGGATGAACCTGATTTGCTGGTGCAGGTCACGTGCAGTTAGGGGCTATATATATCCCAAGCTGCATAGCTAACCGGAAGACGTTATTCACTATTTCAACGCTGAAGATGACAGACGTGAACAACTTGTAAAGAGCGTTTAGCCAACTGGTCAGTCAAGCGTGTTTAAGAGCCGGGAAAAGCACATAACATATACAGTGAACACTGGATCACAGGTCCAACAACGCCTATCCTATTCTGCCACAGCGCCTGAGAATTTCACTCCTGGCCATTCATCATGGAAACCTCCACAAAGAACTGCAGAGAAGCGGTGCAGAAGGGAGCTGATGGCAAGTCAGTTCGCCATGAAGAACCCATGGAAGTGGACGACAGCGATCTGTTGGTGGTGTTCAGTGACAAGGTCGTTGTGGAGGATTTCATGGAGGTGGGTGATGACGACGAGGAAGAACCTCCTGCAAAGTGGCTCAGGACAGACTGAAACCATGGTGGATGGTATGGGATAGCTGGCACTTCCATTTTAAAAAAGCAATTTTATTTCATCATTTTTCTTTTAAAGAAAGTTTAACTGTTTATACTCTTAGAATATAAATACTACTGTAATAGTGATTTTAATTTATTTTATTTTATTTTTTTAGCTTAGAGATGTTAATATTACTGTGAATGTAATTTTCTTTTCATGAATTTGAATTTTATCTGAAGCGATTCATTTTACTATAAAGATACTGATCTAAGTGATGGTGTAATAAAAGTTTTTTAGGACTTAAATAGATGTTGGAATGCCCTGAAATTGATACTCCCATGCCATGTTTGTATGAATTCTAGTTGTTTGGTTGTTTTTCAGATAAATATTAATCTATATTGATTTCACCACTTTATTCATTTAATTCTTGTGCATGTAAATGTACAAGTGTGTATGGGTGCTTGAATACGGGCGGGTGTGTGTGTGCACACGTGTGTGTGTTTTAAATAATGGAATGTTTTCTTGTGTTTTTTTTTATCAGACTGCTTTTTTTTTTTTTTCTTCTTCTATGACTGGGGTTTGTTCCACAAACACAGTAATTTAAACAGGAACAATAACTGTATTGTTGAAAACTCATGCGTAAATGGATGAACGTTGTATATATAAAACTTGAGTATCATGTTTTGCTTCCCATGTTGTTGTTTGTTGTTGTTGTTTTTTTTTGTGTGTGCTTTTGTGAAAAATTAAGTAAAAACTTAAAACTGTTTAAAAAAAAAAAAACGAAAAAAAAGAAAAGGCAGGAATTTTTTTGTAAAGCATTGTGTACTGATCATTTCTCTTCGCTTGATATGCCTTGACTAAAATAAATTGCTTGGTTTGATTTTGACTCATTTATTAGGATTTTATGATTTTCAATTATTGTGTATGCCCTTCCTGTGCCAGTTAGGGCCTGTATCTCCCTGTCTATCAAACTGTGTTCCTGTCACGTTTACCTCTACTTTGACTGTCCGCGTTTTTCTCTCATGCGAGTGCTAGAACGCTCGCACAAGAGATGGAGAGATAAAGAGACTTGCTGGTCTGGTATCACTGCTATTTTGTCCCCATGGGGGCTCCTCGGATATCGTGCCATTGTCAGTCAAATTTCCTACCCGTGTGGCAGTTGATCCACAGACACCAATCAGTTTAGTGGTGTTCTCCATCATAGTTGGAAAAAATACCATTCAATGATTTCTCGAAACATCCCAAGAAAAATCAATAAAGAACAGGAAGAAGACAGCAAAATATTTTTGGAAAAAACAAAAAACAAAACAATAATGACAGTAGAATATCACGTAAGTAGTTCATTTTTTTCACTTGATGTTTGGGAAGTGTACTGCTGAGCACGAGTGACCAGCTCAACTCAGCTGTTATCGCCCACGTATCACAGGCAGATAAGCTCTGACAATTCAGCTGTTATCGCCCACGTATCGCAGGCAGATAAGCTCTGACAATTCAGCTGTTATGGCCCACGTATCGCAGGCAGATAAGCTCTGACAACTCAGCTGTTATCGCCCACGTATCGCAGGCAGATAAGCTCTGACAATTCAGCTGTTATGGCCCACGTATCGCAGGCAAATAAGCTCTGACAATTCAGCTGTTATCGCCCATGTACTGCAGGCAGATAAGCTCTGACAATTCAGCTGTTATGGCCCATGTACTGCAGGCCGATAAGCTCTGACAACTCAGCTGTTATCGCCCACGTATCGCAGGCAAATAAGCTCTGACAGAAGGAAAATGCTGTGTTTAATGGAGGTTAACCTGGTTTACGAACGCAAGCTCGTGCAACTAATAGTGGAGGAAAATAAGTGCAGGTACAGACACACACACACACACACACACACACACACACACACACACACACATATATATATATATATATATATAATAAAGACTATTTATGTTGATAAATATGTATATATATATATCAACATAAATAGTCTTTATTATATAAAAAAAAAGAAAAAGAAAAGAAAAAGTGATTCCTAATCACAATCAAATCCCGTTTCAACTAAACTTTGATGTATGTTACTTATCCATTTTGATCGGTACACCTCTTCTATGTACAAATCATATAATCTGCTGAACATTTTTAAGACTCACTAGACATGAGAGACGTCCAAAATCTAATTTGTCTCGATTTGATTAAGACGGAAACTGGGTATATTCCAGTTTTCAACATATATCAAGTTAGTGTACTTCTTTTAAGTCGAAAAAATGTTTTAAGAACCTTAACTGCAATTTCTATAAAACATTTGTATTATCATATCCCCATATTTCACAACTGTATGATAACAACCGTATACCTCGGACAACCATCGATTGATACAAATCACGCACCCACGCACACAATCGCGCACGCGCATGCACACACACACACACACACACACGTGGAGACAGGACAAAGGCAGATTTCATTTTAAACTTGCGAATTCGTCGACACAGTGTCAGCTTTTGCCATATAATGCATCTGTACATTGAACACTGCAAGCATAGAGTCACAAATCCAACCTTCTTTGGCTCTCGCACAGTGCTGAACAAAATATGGACGAATACATCCCTCGCATGCCCCATACAGGGAAGGGACACAACTATGTTAGTTCACCATACGAAATGTTCACAGCCTACCTCCCTTGAAGTTCGAATAATTTTGTCTGTCGACATGAAGCTGGTTTAGACATACACGCCGTTGCATCATGTCCCAACACCTCATGAGGCTCCAATTCCTCCTCCCACACCCTCTCTCAACACACACACACACACACGCACACACACACACACACACACACACACACACACACACACACGCACAAACACACACACACACACACACACACACACGCGCGCGCGCACATGCCCAGAGGCAGACACACTCTCAGCCACACCGAAACTCTTCACTGCTTGTTTGAACAAATCTTCACCGTTTGCAGCCCATGGACACGTCAGTATCATCTTTTTTTGCTGTTTTTCGTTGTTGTTGAGAGTTATGCATGTGTGTGACTGACTTGTACTAGTGAAAGCGCTTTGATTATAGTCTCTGCACAAGATTTAGCTCTGTATAAATACTAAGTATGATTATTATTATCATTGTAATTCTTCTTCATATTATTATTATTATTATTATCTTTATTATAACAACAGCACGAGCCGTGGTCACACTGACCCACGCACAATGCTTACTCCTGCCCGCCCAGTCTTTGCAAATGTGAGAGCCAGCTGGAAGCTTAATTGGCTGTGGAGTGATGGCCTAGAGGTAACGCGTCCGCCAAGGAAGCGAGAGAATCTGAGCGCGCTGGTTCGAATCACGGCTCAACCGCCAATATTTTCTCCCCCTCCACTAAACCTTGAGTGGTGGTCTGGACGCTAGTCATTCGGATGAGACGATAAACCGAGGTCACGAGTGCAGCATGCACTTAGCGCACGTAAAAGAACCCACGGCAACAAAAGGGTTGTTCCCGGAAAAAATTCTGTAGAAAAATCCACTTCGATAGGAAAAACAAATAAAACTGCACGCAGGAAAAAAAAAAAAAAATAAAAAATATAAAAAAAGGGTGGCGCTGTAGTATAGCGACGCGCTCTCCCTGGGGAGAGCAGCCCAAATTTCACACAGAGAAATCTGTTGTGATAAAGAGAAATACAAATACAAATATCAGCGCCCCGTCCTGGCTTATCAACTTTCCCTGGCCCGGCTTATCAACTTTCCCTGGCCCGGCTTATCAACTTTCCCTGGCCCGGCTTATCAACTTTCCCTGGCCTGGCTTATCAACTTTCCCTGGCCCGGCTTATCAACTTTCCCTGGCCTGGGTTATCAACGTCCAGCCCCTTCCCTGTTGTATATTTCACGGGCTTCCTTCCACATTTCACTTCCTCTGTATGTGTGCACGTGTGTATGTGCACGTGTGTATGTACACGTGTGTATGTGCACGTGTGTATGTGCACGTGTGTATGTACACGTGTGTATGTGCACATGTGTATTTTTGTTGAAAATATTCCTTCCATATTTCACGACTCTGTCTCTTTGTCTGTCTGTCTGTCTCTCCCTCTCTTTTCCTTTCTTACACACGCGCGCGCGCGCAAAATTGTGAACAATGTTAAACCTGTTCAGAAAGACGAAGGTGCGTGCGTGCGTGCGAGAGATATTACACACACGGCTTAACACTGTGACACACACACACACACACACACACACACGCACTCTCTCTCTCTCTCTCTCTGTGCACGTGTGTGTATATGTACGTGTGTATGCGCACGTGTGTATATGTTGAAAATATTCCTTCCATATTTCACAACTCTCTTTCTCTGTTTGTCTCTCCCCTCTCTTTTACTTTCTCACACACATGTGCACGTGAAATCTCAACAAAGTTAAACTTAATCACAAAGGCGAAGGTGTGTGCGTGCGTGGGCGCGCGAGATCACACACGTGGCCGAACACACACACACGTTGTACGATTCCTCTCTCTCTTTATCTCTCTTAGGTCTAAAGATAAGTCAAAGGTACACAATCAAGCAATGGTAGAATTGAAGCGCTGTCAGATTGCGTGGGTTAGGGGGGTTTAATGATAACTCTTATCACTTCACTGGTCAGTTGACTGAAAACTTGTGAGTGTCTGAGGGATGAACCGGATTTGCTGGTGCAGGTCACGTGCAGTTAGGGGCTATATATATATCCCAAGCTGCACAGCTAACCGGAAGACGTTATTCACTATTTCAACGCTGAAGACGACAGACGTGAACAACTTGTAAAGAGCGTTTAGCCAACTGGTCAGTCAAGCGTGTTTAAGAGCCGGGAAAAGCACATAACATATACAGTGAACACTGGATCACAGGTCCAACAACGCCTATCCTATTCTGCCACGGCGCCTGAGAATCTCACTCCTGGCCATTCATCATGGACACCTCCGCTAAGGACTGCAGAGAAGCGGTGCAGAAGGGAGCTGATGACAAGTCAGTTCGCCATGAAGAACCCATGGAAGTGGACGACAGCGATCTGTTGGTGGTGTTTAGTGACAAGGTCGTTGTGGGGGATTTCATGGAGGTGGGTGATGACGACGAGGAAGAACCTCCTGCAAAGTGGCTCAGGACAGACTGAAACCATGGTGGATGGTATGAGCTAGCTGGCACTTCCATTTTGAAAAAAAACAATTTTATTTCATCATTTTTCTTTTAAAGAAAGTTTAACTGTTTATACTCTTAGAATATAAATACTACTGTAATAGTGATTTTATTTTTTTTTTATTTTTTTTTAGCTTATAGATGTTAATATTACTGTGAATGTAATTTTCTTTTCATGAATTTGAATTTTATCTGAAACGAATCATTTTACTATAAAGATACTGATCTAAGTGATGGTGTAATAAAAGTTTTTTAGGACTTATATAGATGTTGGAATGCCCTGAAATTGATACTCCCATGCCATGTTTGTATGAATTCTAGTTGTTTGGTTGTTTTTCAGATAAATATTAATCTATATTGATTTCACCACTTTATTCATTTAATTATTGTGCATGTAAATGTACAAGTGTGTATGGGTGCTTGAATACGGGCGGGGGTGTGTGTGCGCACGTGTGTGTGTTTTAAATAATGGAATGTTTTCTTGTTGTTTTTTTTATCGGACTGCTTTTTTTTTTTTTTTTTTTCTTTTTTTTTTGCCTATGACTGGGGGTTTGTTCCACAAACACAGTAATTTTAACAGGAACAATAACTGTATTGTTGAAAACTCATGCGTAAATGGATGAACGTTGTATATATAAAACTTGAGTATCATGTTTTGCTTCCCATGTTGGTGTTTGTTTTTGTTGTTTTTTTTGTGTGTGTGCTTTTGTGAAAAATGAATTAAGAACTTAAAACTGTTAAAAAAAAAAAAAACGAAAAAAAAAGAAAAGGCAGGAATTTTTTTGTAAAGCATTGTGTACTGATCATTTCTCTTCGCTTGATATGCCTTGACTAAAATAAATTGCTTGGTTTGATTTTGACTCATTTATTAGGATTTTATGATTTTCAATTATTGTGTATGCCCTTCCTGTGCCAGTTAGGGCCTGTATCTCCCTGTCTATCAAACTGTGTTCCTGTCACGTTTACCTCCACTTTGACTGTCCGCGTTTTTCTCTCATGCGAGTGCTAGAACGCTCGCACACTGTCCGCGTTTTTCTCTCATGCGAGTGCTAGAACGCTCGCACAAGAGATGGAGAGATAAAGAGACTTGCTGGTCTGGTATCACTGCTATTTTGTCCTCATGGGGGCTCCTCGGATATCGTGCCATTGTCAGTCAAATTTCCGACCCGTGTGGCAATTGATCCACAGACACCAATCAGTTTAATGGTGTTCTCCATCATAGTTGGAAAAAATACCATTCAATGACTTCTCGAAACATCCCAAGAAAAATCAATAAAGAACAGGAAGAAGACTGCAAATTATTTTTGGAAAAAACCACAAAAAAACAATAATGACGGTAGAATATCACGTAAATAGTTCATTTTTTTCACTTGATGTTTGGGAAGTGTACTGCTGAGCACCAGTGACCAGCTCAACTCAGCTGTTATCGCCCACGTATCGCAGGCAGATAAGCTCTGACAACTCAGCTGTTATCGCCCACGTATCACAGGCCGATAAGCTCTGACAATTCAGCTGTTATCGCCCACGTATCGCAGGCAGATAAGCTCTGACAACTCAGCTGTTATCGCCCACGTATCGCAGGCAGATAAGCTCTGACAATTCAGCTGTTATCGCCCACGTATCACAGGCCGATAAGCTCTGACAATTCAGCTGTTATCGCCCACGTATCGCAGGCAGATAAGCTCTGACAATTCAGCTGTTATGGCCCATGTACTGCAGGCCGATAAGCTCTGACAACTCAGCTGTTATCGCCCACGTATCGCAGGCAAATAAGCTCTGACAGAAGGAAAATGCTGTGTTTAATGGAGGTTAACTTGGTTTACGAACGTAAGCTCGTGCAACTAATAGTGGAGGAAAAAAAAGTGCAGGTATACACACACACACACACACACACACACACACACACACACACACACACACACATATATATATATATATATATATATATATATATATATATATATATGAACATAAATAGTCATTATTATAAAAAAGAAAAAAAAGAAAAAATGATTCCAAATCACAATCAAATCCCGTCTCAACTAAACTTTGATGTATGTTACTTATCCATTTTGATCGGTACACCTCTTCTATGTACAAATCATTTAATCTGCTGAACATCTTTAAGACTCACTAGACATGAGAGACGTCCAAAATCTAATTTGTCTTGATTTGATTAAGACGGAAACTGGGTATATTCCAGTTTTCACCATATATCAAGTTAGTGTACTTCTTTTAAGTCGAAAAAATGTTTTAAGAACCTTAACTGCAATTTCTATAAAACATTTGTATTATCATATGCCTATATTTCACAACTGTACGATAACAACCGTATACCTCGGACAACCATCGATTGATACAAATCACGCACCCACGCACACACTCGCGCACGCGCATGCATGCACACACACACACACACACACACACACGTCGAGACAGGACAAAGGCAGATTTCATTTTAAACTTGCGAATTCGTCGACACAGTGTCAGCTTTTGCCATATAATGCATCTGTACATTGAACACTGCAAGCATATCACGTCACAAATCCAACCTTCTTTGGCTCTCGCACAGTGCTGAACAAAATATGGACGAATACATCCCTCCCATGCCCCATACAGGGAAGGGACACAACTATGTTAGTTCACCATACGAAATGTTCACAGCCTACCTCCCTTGAAGTCCGAATAATTTTGTCTGTCGACATGAAGCTTGTTTAGACACACACGCCGTTGCATCATGTCCCAACACCTCATGAGGCTCCAATTCCTCCTCCCACACCCTCTCTCAACACACACACACACACACACACACACACACACACACACACACACACACACACACACACACACACACACACATATATATATATATATATATATATATATATATATATATATATATATATATATACCCACACACACACATACATACACTCGCGCACACTGGCACGTACACACACGCACGCACACACACACACACAGACACACACACACACACACAGAGACGTACACACACGCATACACAAACGTTGCTTCTTTGTCATGAGCACCAATTTTATTCTGACTGCATAATATAAAAAAAAACGCACAAAAAAACCCAAAGAAACCAAAAAACAAAACAAAAAAACATCACCAAGCATCACCAGACATGCCCTGACATGGAATCCCAGAGCTGTTGACAGAGAAACACCTGAAGAAAAGACCTCCCGGCAGACACCAAGAAGACGGGCCTTACCTGGAGCCACACAGAGGATGCAAAGACACAGAACCGGGAACTGTGGAGGTCTCTTGTTGATAGCCTATACCACAAAAGGGGTGAAAGGCCTAGTTAGAATTAAAAAAATAAATAAATAAAAAGCATGAAAAACAAATTTCAAGCAATGTATGGGGATATGTGGAACCTTACTACTGCACGCGACACACACTCACGCGCGCGATGACATGCATACACCTACCACCCCACTCTGCACACCCAAAGTAAAGACCGTAATGTATATCTACTGTCTTGGCCCAAAGATACAGAGTGAATGAGATACAGACCATTAAAAAAAATTTAAAATATAAAAAAAAGGGTGGCGCTGTAGTATAGCGACGCGCTCTCCCTGGGGAGAGCAGCCAAAATTTCACACAGAGAAATCTGTTGTGATAAAAAGAAATACAAATACAAATATCAGCGCCCCGTCCTAGCTTATCAACTTTCCCTGGCCCGGCTTATCAACTTCCCCCGGCCCGGCTTGGCTTATCAACTTCCCCTGGCCCAGCTTATCAACTTTCCCTGGCCCGGCTTATCAACTTTCCCTGGCCTGGCTTATCAACTTTCCCTGGCCTGGCTTATCAACTTTCCCTGGCCCGGCTTATCAACTTTCCCTGGCCTGGCTTATCAACTTTCCCTGGCCCGGCTTATCAACTTTCCCTGGCCCGGCTTATCAACTTTCCCTGGCCCGGCTTATCAACTTTCCCTGGCCTGGGTTATCAACGTCCAGCCCCTTCCCTGTTGTATATTTCACGGGCTTCCTTCCACATTTCACTTCCTCTGTATGTGTGCACATGTGTATGTGCACGTGTGTATGTACACGTGTGTATGTGCACATGTGTATTTTTGTTGAAAATATTCCTTCCATATTTCACGACTCTGTCTCTTTGTCTGTCTGTCTGTCTCTCCCTCTCTTTTCCTTTCTTACACACGCGCGCGCGCGCAAAATTGTGAACAATGTTAAACCTGTTCAGAAAGACGAAGGTGCGTGCGTGCGTGCGAGAGATATTACACACACGGCTTAACACTGTCACACACACACACACACACACACACACACACACACACACACACACACACACACACGCACACACTCTCTCTCTCTCTCTCTCTCTGTGCACGTGTGTGTATATGCACGTGTGTATGCGCACGTGTGTATGTGTTGAAAATATTCCTTCCATATTTCACAACTCTCTTTCTCTGTTTGTCTCTCCCTCTCTTTTACTTTCTCACACACTTGCGCACGTGAAATCTCAACAAAGTTAAACTTAATTACAAAGGCGAAGGTGTGTGCGTGCGTGGGTGCGTGTGTGGCCGAACACACACACACGTTGTACGATTCCTCTCTCTCTTTATCTCTCTTAGGTCTAAAGATAAGTCAAAGGTACACAATCAAGCAATGGTAGAATTGAAGCGCTGTCAAACTGCGTGGGTTAGGGGTTTAATGATAACTCTTATCACTTCTCTGGTCAGTTGACTGAAAAGTTGTGAGTGTCTGAGGGATGAACAGGATTTGCTGGTGCAGGTCACGTGCAGTTAGGGGCTATATATATCCCATGCTGCATAGCTAACCGGAAGACGTTATTCACTATTTCAACGCTGAAGATGACAGACGTTAACAACTTGTAAAGAGCGTTTAGCCAACTGGTCAGTCAAGCGTGTTTAAGAGCCGGGAAAAGCACATAACATACACCAGTGAACACTAGATCACAGGTCCAACAACGCCTATCCTATTCTGCCACGGCGCCTGAGAATCTCACTCTTGGCCATTCATCATGGAAACCTCCACTAAGGACTGCAGAGAAGCGGTGCAGAAGGGAGCTGATGACAAGTCATTTCGCCATGAAGAACCCATGGAAGTGGACGACAGCGATCTGTTGGTGGTGTTTAGTGACAAGGTCGTTGTGGAGGATTTCATGGAGGTGGGTGATGACGAGGAAGAACCTCCTGCAAAGTGGCTCAGGACAGACTGAAACCATGGTGGATGGTATGGGATAGCTGGCACTTCCATTTTAAAAAAGCAATTTTATTTCATCATTTTTCTTTTAAAGAAAGTTTAACTGTTTATACTCTTAGAATATAAATACTACTGTAATAGTGATTTTATTATTTTTTTAGCTTATAGATGTTAATATTACTGTGAATGTAATTTTCTTTTCATGAATTTGAATTTTATCTGAAACGATTCATTTTACTATAAAGATACTGATCTAAGTGATGGTGTAATAAAAGTTTTTTAGGACTTAAATAGATGTTGGAATGCCCTGAAATTGATACTCCCATGCCATGTTTGTTTAACTTCTGGTTGTTTGGTTATTTTTCAGATAAATATTAATCTATATTGATTTCACCACTTTATTCATTTAATTCTTGTGCATGTGAATGTACAAGTGTGCATGGGTGCTGGAATATGGGCGGGGGTGTGTGTGCGCCGTGTGTTGTTTTAAATAATGGAATGTTTTTTTGTTGTTTTTTTATCGGACTGCTTTTTTTTTGCTTTTTTTTTTTTGACTGGGGGGATTTGTTCCACAAAGACAGTAATTTTAACAGGAACAATAACTGTATTGTTGAAAACTCGTGCGTAAATGGATGAACGTTGTATATATAAAACTTGAGTATCATGTTTTGCTTCCCATGTTGTTGTTTGTTGTTGTTTTTTTTTTGTGTGTGTGCTTTTGTGAAAAATGAATTAAAAACTTAAAACTGTTAAAAAAAAAAAAAAAAAAAAAAAAGAAAAGGCAGGAATTTTTTGGTAAAGCATTGTGTACTGATCATTTCTCTTCGCTTGATATGCCTTGACTAAAATAAACTGCTTGGTTTGATTTCGACTCATTTATTAGGATTTTATGGTTTTCAATCATTGTGTATGCCCTTCCTGTGCCAGTTAGGGCCTGTATCTCCCTGTCTATCAAACTGTGTTCCTGTCACGTTTACCTCTACTTTGACTGTCCGCGTTTTTCTCTCATGCGAGTGCTAGAACGCTCACACACTGGCCGCGTTTTTCTCTCATGCGAGTGTTAGAACGCTCGCACAAGAGACTTGCTGGTCTGGTATCACTGCTATTTTGTCCCCATGGGGGCTCATCGGATATCGTGCCATTGTCAGTCAAATTTCCTACCCGTGTGGCAATTGATCCACAGACACCAATCAGTTTAGTGGTGTTCTCCATCATAGTTGGAAAAAATACCATTCAATGACTTCTCGAAACA
>NC_134896.1:40399471-40401971 GCF_041734735.1 Babylonia areolata
GGTATGTGTGTATGGTGTGTTTTGTGTGTGTGTGTGTGTTTAGAACACACCGTCCTGTATGTGTGTACGTACAGCTTTAACCCCGGGTGAAAAAGCGGGTGGTTCGTCTGCCGCTCTGCAGCTATGACCGTGACTGTGAGGTTGTTGTGCCGAATCTTTGTTGCAGATTATGCGCGCGAGGGTGGGTGTGCGCGCGAGTATGTGCATATGTTTTTTTTAAAGTTGTATCTTTGTCTTTGTGTGTGTCTATGCGTGCGTGTGCTTAAATTGTTTGTGTGCGTGTGTGTACACGCGCATGTGTGTGTGTGTGTGTGTGTGTGTGACCAGTGTACGTATGCATATGTTTGTACGTATTTGTGTTCATGTGTATACTGATATGTCCGTGTGTGCGTGTTTATTGTGTGTGTGTGCTTGTTTGTGTGTGTGTGTGTAGTATATATATATATATATATATATATATGTGTGTGTGTGTGTGTGTGTATGTGTGTGTGTGTGTGTATTTGTCAACGGTTTTCATGTGTGCATGTGCACACGTGCAGTGTGTGCGTGTGTGTCTGATTGTTTGCGTTTGTGTGTGTGTGAGTAAACCCGCACGCCAAGTACAATTTTACGCTGGCTTGTCATCTTATTTATAACTAGTCTTCGCTATTTTTCTTATTTTTTATTCTTACTTCCCTCTCTCTCTCTCTCTATCTCTCTCTCTCTCTTTACAAGAATGGGTTGATCAGAACAATAGTACAGGGGAATACCAAGCGGGTTTTAAGAGAGATTACTCTACTATTGATCACATGTTTACATTATTAGCACTTATTCAAAAACAATTCTGTTCAAACAGAAAATTATACGTAGCTTTTATAGATTTTGAGAAGGCATTTGATTCAGTTTCGAGAAAATTACTATGGCCAATTCTTCTGAAAAATGGTATAAATGGGAAGTTATATAAATGCTTAAGAAGCATGTATGATACTGTTAAAGCTAGAGTAAGGTGTGGTGATAAACTTACAGAATATATCAATTGTACAAGTGGTGTAAAACAGGGTGATGTTTGTAGTCCTGTGTTATTTTCATTATTTGTTAACGAATTGGCTCTTGAAATAATTCAAAGTGGTCGGCATGGTGCTAAACTGGATAATAGTCTTATAGAGCTCTTCATACTTTTGTTTGCTGATGATATTTTGTTATTATCCGAAACAGTTATTGGCCTCCAGTCTCAATTAAACAGTTTAGCCAGAGGGACTTCAAATTTGAAGCTTAAAGTGAATTTGAGTAAAAGTAACATTGTGGTCTTTAGAAAAGGTGGTTTTTTGGCTGCTTGTGAGAAATGGTATTATAATGGCACTGAGATGGAAGTTGTAAATTCATATAAATACCTTGGTATATATTTTTCAACGAAACTCAGTTTTAAGTTTGCTTGTGAAGATCTGGCATGCAGAGCTAAAAGATGTCTTCTGTCTATATTAAGTAAGTTGTATAAACTTAATAATACTTCTCTGAACTTATATATAAAATTGTTTGATACTCAGGTACAGCCAGTGGCTCTCTATGGAGCTGAATTATGGGGTCTTGAATCTAGTTCATCAGTGGTTGAGAAAGTTCATTTGTTTGCATTAAAAAGATACCTTGGCGTTAGCATGAAAACTCCAAACGATTTAGTGTATGGAGAACTTGGAAGGTTTCCTATTTGTATCAATGCTGTTATTCGAAGTATAAGATATTGGTTCAGATTAGTACAAATGGATGAAAACAGATTACCGTCAAAAGCTTATAAATCGTTGTTGCTACTGGACGAAAAAGGAAAAACCAACTGGGTAACAAAAGTTCGAAACGTTCTATGTAATAATGGGTTCTTGTATGTTTGGGAATATCAGGGGGTAGGATGCATGCAAACTTTTATTAGGACATTCAGGCAAAGACTCATTGATGTTAGATGGCAACAGTGGGAAGAACACATAAATTCAAGTGATAGGTTTAGCTTATATGGAAAATTTAAGACACTTCCCACCGTCGAACCTTATATCTTATTGAATATGAATAGACATGTGAGGTATGCGTTGACAAAATTTAGATTGGGGGTGTCGGAAATTGCTGTACATAGTTCCCGATACAGTTACGAGAAAGATGAAATATGCCCATTGTGTAAAGAAGAAACTGAAGATGAAATCCACTTTGTATTACGCTGCCACTGCCTTCACGATTTAAGAACAAAATTTATACCACACATTTATCACGATAGGCAGAACCTGTTTTCGATACAAATGCTCTTTTCATCAAAAAATGAAAGTATAATGATAAATTTATCTCTCTATATATACAAAGCTTTGAAGAGGCGTGAGAACGCAACAGAATTGTTTGATGTCAGAGAGTAATGCAAAGACGAGTGCTTTTTGTTGCTTGTTCGTTTTGTTGTTGTTTTCTCTTGGAATCTGAGTATTTACTTGTTCACGCAATACTTTTGTGTCCGTATGTTATTTGCATGTTAACAATATTCATAACATTATAT
>NC_134896.1:40406971-40409471 GCF_041734735.1 Babylonia areolata
GATCTCCAGTGTGGTCCAAAGAACATGTTCAGGTTCCCGAAAGTTATCGTGTGAGTTGCTCTTGGTCTTTTCCAGCAACCGTGTTGATTTTACTCTATGGAAGTGAATAATCTTGTTCCTTTGTTTACTTGCTCATATGTTTGTTTGTTGTTGTCATGAAGAACTGAATGCTGGAGGTTTTTTGTTGTTTGTTTATTATGGTTTTTTATAACAATTTCTGTGACCCTGACAAAGTTCCTATTAAGAACACGAAAGATCGGAAAAGAAAAAACCAACAAAAAAACATGCAGGCCTACCATGACTGCTGGTGGTGGTTCTGCAATTCAGTGATGAACCCCCTTCTGGAGCAGGTCCCATCATTGGTCATAGCAGATGCCTGGCAGATGGTGGTTGGTGTGGGTTGATGGAACACTGTGAAAGGCCATCAAGAATCCTGTTAAAGTCCTCATGGGCCACAAGCACAAAGTCAGCGTCCAATATGGCTTCCTGGAGATTGTGGAGTGAAAGGTCCAAGCTTCTGTAAAATATGAAATATAACTGCTGCTACAAACATCACCGCTTCTTCAGTTCAAACAAAACACACACACTATTTGGTGTGCTGCTGTAAAAAATGAAATGGCATACCAGTAATACATCATTGCTTTGCTGTGTCAGAAGCAAAAATGTTTCTAATAATGAAATCATTATCTTCATCACACTCATTACATCAACAGTTTTCACAATTTATTTTTCTTTTGTAAATAATAAAATCATTATTACACTAATCACATCAACAGTTTTATCCAGTTTCTCAATATGTTTATTCTTCTTTTCCAAGAGATTCACAGTAGCTGTTTCTCACCCTTTCTCCGTAACGTCTAGCACTTTCTAGGTGCAAGTCAAAACGCACCATGACTGCTGGTGGTGGTTCTGCAATTTCACACAGGTCCCATCATTGGTCATAGCAG
Organism: Babylonia areolata; assembly: GCF_041734735.1. Classification (NCBI taxonomy): domain Eukaryota; kingdom Metazoa; phylum Mollusca; class Gastropoda; order Neogastropoda; family Buccinidae; genus Babylonia; species Babylonia areolata. The sequence continues at coordinate 40,407,919 of NC_134896.1, forward strand.
ATGCGTGGAAGCTGGTGGTTTGTGTGGGTTGATGAAGCACTGTGAAAAGCCATCAGCAGAGGCAGGAAAAGAAGTAGATGTGGACATTCTTGCAGAGGAAATAATCACAACTTCAGTTTTGTCATCATCTAACTTTAGTTTGTTGAATGTCATCCAGGATTTAACATCGAGTATCATCAGCAAAAGCATGGTGAAGAACAGAATGGCCAGAAATGACATCAGAAAGAGGAGCATTGTACAGAACGAACAGAACTGGGCCCAGGACAGAGCCTTGTGGCACACCATAGGAGATCAGGGTTGGATCAGACTTAAAGTTATTAACAGAGACAATCTGGAAGCGGTTGGATAGGTATGAAGAAAACCAATTCAGAAGTGTTGAGTGAATCCCAAAAACATGTTTTGCTGTTGTCTCAACTCATGATGTGTTGGGTGTGGTATTTATGCTGCATGAAAATAATATTGCAGAGGAGAGGGAAAACATTGAGACTGGTGTGTGGGGCGAGGGGGGGGGGGGAGAGGCGTTGGTGTGTGTGTGTGTGTGTGTGTGTGTGTGTGTGCATGTTGGTGCACATGTACATATGCACCCACCCATCCACCTTTATATATATATATTTTTTTTTTTTTCAGTGGTCGTGAGGTGGGGGTGGGGGGGGGGGCTGCTTAATCATCTGTTTGGGGATGTACAGATAGATAGAAACCATTGTCGGAATTTATTTGTTAGTGTCACGCTCATCCCGAAGTTAAGTCATTTCAGACAAGACGAACCGAAGGTTCAATCCTGTCTGTTTACAACCGATTGGTACTGTGCGCTAGCCTTCTGTGTCGTTTGCTATGCTGCAACCAAAGCCGAGATGGAATCTGTCCAAAGATGAGTAAAATTCGCATAGGAAAGTGAAAAGTTTCGTTCCGCTGTGCTAAAGATAAGTTTAGCAGCAGCAACGTTCGTGCGAAATTGGGTCTAGATGCAACGACAAACCGTTTGGTGTGAGTACTGGATAAATCTGGCAAAAAAAGATATTCTGATGTGACCTTCACCTTTGACATTATCATTTTGAATACACTGATGTTCTGGCGAAAAGAAATCAATGCATGGTGTACCATGTTGAATCAAAATTGGATGAAAAAACCCCAAAGTACTTATTTTCCAGTGATTTTTTTTCCCAATAGGCCATGCTGTCACCTAGATTTTTTTCTTCTTTCCGTGCAAATTCGAAGACGCCAGAGTTACCTCTCTTTTCGCGCAACCTTTCCCAACTGAAACCCCACTGAAATCGTAATCGCTTATTTGTGTATGTGTGAGTGTGTTCGTGGCCATTTATGCAGTTCATTTTTTTGGCCTGTGTACAAATTTATTTCCAAATAAAATCTAGCGGCCTTCTTCGCCTCCTGTCACTAATATGTTGTCGCGAATTAGTGAACTGAACAATATCGAAGCTAAGAAGAAATCCAAAATGGCCGCCTCCGTGCGTCCGAAATCTATTTACATTGATGCGCATTGTGTTCGTAGATAATTAAGTTTCCTCTTTAGAATATTCGTATGCAGTAAACATTTC
>NC_134896.1:40414471-40424471 GCF_041734735.1 Babylonia areolata
AGAGGCTTTTCTGTACAGTCTGCATCCGAGCTGGTCGTTCTGAGGCTACGTTTCCCAGGTTTTCAGGTAAACGTTTAATGCCTTCAGATCTCCCTTGCAGACGTCTGTGGGACGTTTTCCTTGTGTTAAATATCTGTTAACGAATCTGTGTCGTATTGAACGAGCAACTTTTGTGTTGTTCTGTGAATGAGATGTCCCCTCTTTCTCCCTGTCCTTAATTTTAAAAAAAATTAATAGTTAAGAAAATTATAGGTAATACCGAATATGTTCTGAAAGTCTTTTTCTCTTTTTTTTCTTTTTTTTTTTAACCGTTGTGCACATAGTTTGTTTTTTTTTTTTTTTTTTAATCCATCTCTTAGATCAGTCTAATTCCATGGATGTTACGATGCTGTCCAAAAGCCTGAACAGATTACATTCATTACATGAATTCGATGTTGTCCAGACTTTCTGTCTATCAGTAGTTCGTTTGATTCCCCCTAGGGAAGAAATGCAATCTTTGACACTGATAAATCCTTAGTAAACCGTCCACTGTCACTATCAGAAGAACACATCTAACAGAAAAACCGTCATTGAATCCAATTTTAAAATCACTTGGTCTAGTGTTATTTTCCCATCCAACATTCATCAGTATTCACAGATTTCTACATTCTGTTTCGACTTAAACAAATTGCACATTGTGTGGTGGTTTTTGTTTGTTTTTTTGTTTTTTTAAATATATAAATAAAAACCTTTTTCGGTAGCTTCAACGCGAACGAATACACCTTTTACAATTTAGTCGAGTCAAGCAAAAAAGCAACACCTTTAAAGGAAAACTCTTGTAATCGTGTAATGCGAGAAATATTGAAACGTTTCTGACAAACATTTCTGAAAGTTCACTTGAAACTGCTGCTCCTATGTTTTTATTCGTGCTCCTGTACTGCAAAAGTTCAAACGGATATTTCATTCAATTTGAAAAAAAAAAGAAGAAAGTAATTCTGTTTTCCTCCAACCTCTTCTTTACCCCACTTTAAAAAAACAAAACATTCTTCTGAACGCAAACGACACCAATAATACCAAGAATATAGTAAGCATACAATATCAGTTGTTTTTTGGTTTTGTTGTTGTTGTTGTTGTTGTAAACCATAAGCCTTCTTCGCTGGCAGGAAGAAAAACAAACAAATAAAGAAATAAAATATGGAAACGTATTTGTGTCAATAGCATTTCCTTTTGCTTCTTCATTGGGTTTTTTTCTCCTTTTTTAATACCTAACTTTTTGATTTCCTCATGAAATAGTAACCTTACCTTCGCTGACACTATAAGCTTATTTTTTTTCTTCTTCTTCTTCTACATCTTCTTCTTCTTCGTTCGTGGGCGACGACTCCTACGTTCACTCGTTTAAACACGAGTGAGCTTTTACGTGTTTGACCGTTTTTAAACCCCGCCATGTAGGCAGTCATACTCCGTTTTCAGGAAGCCGGTGAGTGGATGGGGGTGCGGGGGGGTAGGTGGTGGATGCATGTCGGATATGTTCCCACATCCCACCGGACGCTGACATGGATCAGGGGATCGTTAACGTGCGTAGTTGATCTTCTGCATGCGGATGTATACACACGAAGGAGGTTTAGGCGCTGGAAATGGCACTGGGGGAGAGGGGGCAACACAGCTGATCTGTAGCTTCACCAGCAGCCGTGCACATGACGTCTAGCACTGCAGCTTCGAACGATGAAAAATTAAAGCGACGAATTGTTTTAATCCTCACGGCTACACTCGGACACATGCCCCTTCTTCTTCTTCTTCTTTTTCTCGATGTTAAGCGAAACACAACGAAGTGAACAGATCACACACACACACACACACACACACACACACACACACACACACACACACACACACACACACACACACACACACACACACACACACACAGAAACACAGACATGCACAGACAGACGGACACACACACACACACACTCTCTCTCTCTCTCTCACTCACTCTCTATCACAAGTTTCAAGTTTTAATTATCCTTTCACTCCTGTTGGAGTGTGGAGGATTCATTCATTCATTCATTTTGCCCATCGCTCCTGGTGGAGCATAGGCCATCGACGACCCCTCGCCATCGCACTCTGTTCTGGGCTGTTCTGGCCATTCCAGTCCAGTTGGTCCCTTGCTGCTTCAGCCTCGGTGTCTCGCCTCCAGCTGTTGCGAGGCCGGCCTCTCTTCCTCTTTCCCTGCGGGTTCCAGGTCAGGGCTTGGCGTGTGATGCTGGACACTGGCTTCCTGAGGGTGTGTCCGATCCAGCCCCACTTCCTCCGCAGTATCTGCTTGGCCACTGATTCCTGTCCCGCTCGCTCCCACAGATCTTTATTTCGGATCTTCTCCTGCCATCGGATCTTGTAGATGCGCCTCAGACAAGTGTTGAAGAATCTGAATCTTCTGATGCATCGTCTGTGTTGTCCGCCATGTCTCGCATCCATAGAGCAGAATTGAGTTATATTGGAGTTGAAGATGCGGAGTTTGGTTTTCATACTGATTGCTTCAGATGCCCAGATGTTCTTGAGCATGATGAAAGCTGTTCTTGCCTTGCCGATTCTGGCTGTGACGTCTCGGTCCGTGCCCCCCTGTCGGTCAACCACGCTTCCCAAGTAGACGAAAGACTCCACCTCCTTGATGGGCTCTCCACCGACTGTGACTGGTGTGTTGGCAGTGGTGTTGATCTTCATCAGCTCGGTCTTCTTCTTGTTGATCTTGAGCCCTGTCCTGGCTGATGTGGTCTCCAGGCGAGTGGTCTTGTCCTGCATCTGGCTGTGGTTGTGTGACAGGAGCGCCAGGTCGCCAGCGAGGTCGAGATCGTCCAGCTGTGTCCAGAGTGTCCACTGTATACCGTTGTTCCTGCCTATTGTAGTGGTCTTCATGATCCAGTCGATGACCAGGAGGAAGAGGAACGGTGACAGCAGGCACCCCTGACGAATTCCGGTCTTCACCTCGAAACTTTCGGACAGCTGGCCTGCGTGGGCAATCCTGCAGCTCATGTCCTGGTAGGTGCACCGGATGAGGGAGATGATCTTCTCTGGGACTCCATAGTGCCTCAGCAGCTTCCACAGCCTCTCTCTGTCCATACTGTCGAAGGCCTTCTCATAATCTATGAAGTTGATGTAGAGGGGTGAGTTCCACTCCAGCGACTGCAACACGATGATGCGCAGGTTGGCGATCTGGTCGGCACAGGATTTGTTCCGCCGGAAGCCTGCCTGCTGGTCTCGGAGCTTGGGGTCGACGGCCTCTTTCATCCTTTCCAGTAGAACCCTGTTGAAAACCTTGGCTGGCGTTGACAGGAGCATGATCCCTCGGTAGTGGCTGCAGTCCCTGAGGTCTCCTTTCTTCGGCAGCTTGATGATGATTCCTTCTTTCCACTGGGCTGGTACCTCCTCCTTCTCCCAGATCTTGCTGAAGAGGCTGTATAGCATGTTGACAGCTGTTTCCATGTCTGCTTTGATGGCTTCTGCTGGTATCTCGTCCGGCCCTGCAGCCTTCCCATTTCTCTGAGTCATGATGACCTTCTTGATCTCTACCTTTGAGGGCTTGTCGCAGCTGATGGGCAGTTCTGTTTCTGCGGGTGGGATGTCTGGTGGTGCGTCAGGGGCAGGGCGGTTCAGCAGCTCCCTGAAGTGTTCTGCCCATCGTTTTAGCTGTTCCTCGGTTGTTGTCAGTGGGTTCCCGTTCTTATCCTTGACTGGCTTGTCTGTTTGCTGGAACTTGCCTGTCAACTTCTTGGTCACCAGGTACAGGTCCTTCAGGTTCCCCTGTCCAGCTGCTGCCTCTGCTTGACTGGCCAGGTCGTCAATGTATTCCCTCTTGTCCTTCTTGATGCTCCTCTTTACATCTCTGTCCGCTGCTGTATACTCTTCCTGTGCCTTTGCCTTAGTTGCTCTTGTTCTGCAAAATAATGTTTTCATGTCAAGAACAAACATTTCCAAATACACAACAATGTCACATAAAAGTTGAGAAAACACAAATATCTTTTAACTCCAAAAATGTAGTCAGGCAACATTTGTAAATCTAATCATCTTACTTAAAGCTAAAATGAGTCACACACACACACACACACACACACACACACACACACACACACACACACACACACACACACACACACACACACACACACACACACACACACACACACACACACACCATTCATGACCAAAATAAGCATCAGATTCAAAATAATGAAAACCGAACATCCATGAAAGACTTAGCGACGGAAGTCGTTTTCAGCCATGCGTGTCATAGAAACAGTGAAGAACAACAGGAAGACAAACAAAGGAATATGCAAGTTCCCAGAGGATCCTTTTGGAGCTAGCTAAGAAAGCACCTGCTTTGTTTGTGTTGCTGCCGATGTCTTGATGCTCCAGCTGCTGCCATGATAGAGAGCCTTCCCGTTTTTCCTTTCTTCTTTTCGCTTCCCTTCCAAAACATTTCTGCTAAAGTCATCTGTCGGCGGCAGCAAATGGCAGAAAAATGAAGACAAAAAGGAGAGAAAGGAAAATACTGAGCAATCACATATGCAGTATTTTCTCTGTGGCTCTTTAGTTTTCTTAGGTTTGAAATGTGATGATGTATGTCTCGTTGTTGTTATAATTGTTTTCTTACTGCTTCTTTCTTTGTTTTTAGCTCTATGTTTTTTTTTTCATACTCATTAGTCTACATGCATATGAAATATTCGACTTATCAATTGTAAACTACATGTAAAGTGAATTGTAACAAATAAATCCCCTCCACAGCTCGTGTGAACAGGCTGTAAATAAAGTAACCAACTAACTATTTACTTTGGTTTCCGAAAAAAAAATGAAGTTCAAGCTTTCATTCTTGAAAAAATACAAGCCACACATTCACATCTCTGCTTTATTCTCTGACAACCATTGACGTTAGTCAATTTATTCTCTGACAACCATTGACGCTTGTCAAACTTGCTCAGTTATGAAAAAAATCACATATTTTCTCTTTCTTTTGAAAATGTATCAGCCTCAGGGAATTTTCAAAATTAAACGCAAGAGGTGTGGATGTTGATGATAAAGATGACGACGATAATGGTTATAATGATAACGACGGTGATGATAACATCAGTACAGGTGCTTGAAAAAGAGCAGGTCTTCCCGGGCAGTTTTGCTCACATCAAAGGATAATCTTTTCCCTGTGATATCACGTACCATCTCAGTCTCGGGAATCAGCCAATAGCATTTTAACAAGATCTGACATGACAACAGACTTTAAGAACATCTTCTTGAGAGTGTGACTTTAGCAAGAGCCATTGACCTTTTACCAAGGAAAAAGATATTCTTCACGTGAACACTCACCGCCCTCCCTCCACACCACACCCCCGCCTCCCCCAAAAAGGCAAACAAAAAATCATCATCAACAACAACAACAACAACAACAGCAACAACAACAAAACGAAAAGAAAAAAACAAACAAATAAAAACACACTCGTTTAACGACCCGAAAACAAAACAAACTTATTTGTGTTTACTGACAGTAAAGTAATTACGATTCCAATACAATTAGGCGATGGCCTTTGGATGTGACGAAGCATAGTTTTATGTTTGCTTCTTTCCTTCCAATACCACCGTTAATACTACAAAAGGAGCAGTTCTTTCTCTCAAAATCAATGCCACATTGATTCTGTTTCATCAAGACACGTTGATTTTGTTTCTTCAAGGTTTAGTATTGGTATTTACCCCCGGAAAAAAATCAGCTACAACAATTAAAACTACAAAAGAAGGAGCTCTTGCTCTCCAAATTCATGCCACTTTGATTTAAAAAAAAAATCAAAACACGTTGGTTTTATTTCTTCAAAGTCTGATATAGCTTTTTTCCCCCAGCAAAATCAGTTACAGTAATTGAAACTACAAAAGAACCCGTTCTTGCTCTTCACTCAAGTTTATGCCACATTGATTTTATTTCACCAAGACACGTTAATTGATTTTATTTCTTCAACGTTTAACAGCCAAGGGGTGAAAGTAACATGTATGTAGTGATTGTCTGACAACGAAATAGTGGAGTGGAGTATTTTTTGCTGTGACTGTAAACTGCTTTCTGAAAACTGGTTAAAACAAACCCAGCTGTGTAACATTGTCGACATCAACTGGAAAATACAGAAACGAAGCTAGAATTTGACTGTGTCCTACAATAGTTCTGTTCGATTTTTTTAAACTTCAGCTGGTTATATACTTCTTTATTAAAAAAATTAAAAAAGAAGAAGATAAAATAGATCTCCAGCAACAACATACACACGAAAAGGTTTGTGGTGATGCAGAAAAAAAGAAGAAGAGAGAAATGAATAAATCACAATCTGCAAGCGCCTGTGGTCAGTGCCAGCCCAAGCAATAACATTCACGTGCAGCACGCATACTCAGCGGTGTTTCACTTTTCCTGTCGCGAGAACTCACGACTGCTCTAGTGTGTGGTCGTCTGCTTTCAATTTCAGGTTTTGACTGGGACTGGCAGTTTGGTTGACTGCAAAGCAGACTGCAAATTGCAATGTTTTCAGCGTAATTGAATCATGTGAGTGAAAGGACGTGGATTGTGCAGTTTGTGTCTTCTCGCATTGCTCGAGCAATGCTTAGACAACGAAAGAAGATAAAGGTCTCGATGTCAGCTAAAATTGGGGAAGTTATTAATTTTCGCCGAAGTCAATGGTGTTGCGATGACTAAGGTAAGGGTTTTTTGTTTGTTATTGTTGTTGTTTGTTAAATATATTTTTTTCTTTCCATTATTGTTACATTTATAATGTGTTGTGTTGTCGCATGTCAGTGCGTGCGCGCGCGCGTGTGTGTGTGTATGTGCAGGAAGATTCAGGGCATACTTTCAGACCAGTTTGAAAGCAAGATGACGTGGATTTCATTTCAGCCCCTCATTTATATACCTGAATGTGATATAATGACAGTTGATCTGAAATGAACAGTCTCTCTGATTCTGAATGTTGCCCCACTAGTAAATGTAAAACGTTGCATGTTGTTGTGACACGTTTTATGAAATCACCTTGAGGCAGAGTGAGTGAGTACTGGGAAGTGGGGAAGTAGATTATTGTTCATTCTTTTGGTTGCTTGTGTGACATCTTTCATGGTACTTGTTCTTAATACTGATGTACACGTTACACCTTAATGTATGTATGTGTGCGTATAGCTATGTGTATTGATATGTGTGTGCGTGCGTGTGCACAGGCGTGTTAGAAGTCTCTGTGTGTGTGTTTGGATATTTACAGGTAGGATTGTGTGCTCGTACATCTGTGTTTTGAATTTATTGAAAAATGTTTTTATTTTCATATTGATATTTTACAGGTATGATAACAAAATCAAAAACAAAAACGTTTTAGTGCCATCGTAAAGCGCGCAGTGCCTTTACAATAATGAAGATGATGACGATACTACTACTGATAATAATACTCTCTCTCACACACACGGCGCGCGCACACACACACACACACACACACACACACACACACACACACACACACACACACACACACACACACACACACACACACACACACACACGGCTGTCGCGCGCAAACACACAGACACACACAAACGCACACACACACACACACACACACACACACACACACACACACACACACACAGACACGCAGACACAGACACACACACAGACACAGAGACACACACACACACACAACTTTCTCTCTCTCTCTCTCACACACGCACGCACGCACGCACGCACACACACACACACACACACACACACACACACACACGCGCACGCGCGCGCGCACACACACACACACACACACACACACACACACACACACACACACACACTTGAATTGAAACAAGTTCAATGTCTTTGTAAAACATTCGTAGATGTAACATTACATATTTCTTGGAACAAATATGAGTTGTCCAGTCTGGGTAATGGATCTCTTTTCGTTGTTGAATATTCCACTAATATTGATTAGCGTGTTCAGTGTCCGTCCGAAAGACAATGCCACGTGGCTGAAGTTATGGGTATACGATACGGCTGATCTGTTTCTGTTCTGTGTTTCAGTTTGACAGACAGTTCACTTGTGTTTCTGTTTGGGTTTTGTTACGATTCTCCCATACCCCCGAAAACGCTGATGGTCAGGCATCTGCTTAGCAGATGTAGTGTAGCGTATATGGAATTGTCCGAATGCTGTGACTCCTCCTTGAGTAACTGACCCGAACCATACCCCCCAAAGGACGAAAAGATTAAAACTATTGCTGTTAACTATTAATCAAATGGGCTGTCTTACATATTGCTGTTTTATTTACTGCTCAGTTCATTGATCCTAAAACCCTCTTGTGGGAGAGTAGGGGGGTGTCACTTGGGCAAAACCTCTGCACTGTAATCAAATTCTAGCCCAGATATTCGGGGCAGCATTTGCCTTCTCTGCTGTTCTGATGGTCATAGTCGGTCACGACTATCATATCATTGATAACATCGTTGCATTACCTTGCTTTTCACCTAAATGACTGAAAGTGGTGATGGGACCCGCTTCGCGCATTTGAAATATTTAGTCAGTGGAAATCGATGAAGCTGTGATAATTATTTTATATTCTTCTTTATCAGACAATCAGTGTTTCGCAAATGTATCGGACATTTCTCACAAAGAATTGAAAGCCCCTGTGCTTTTAAAGAGCTCTAGAACCCATTATCTAATCATCTCAGAGAAAATAATGATTCTTGTCAAATTTTAGAACGGCGTGAAATTGATAGAAGTCTATAAAGAATACTGTAGCGAGCATGGCGAGACGGAGCAAAACGATGGAGATCAGACGGACTGGAACCAAGAAAGGGTATTAAGGTTTTTGAAAGCAGGAGTGTCTTGCAGTTAGTTTGATTTTTCATTGGCAACCAGTAGATAAAGCTCATCAATGTAATCAAATTTAGAGGACCGGTGGAACCTCTAAATTTCAAATGATCTGTGGATCAGACATTTTTTAATGTTCGAGAAGCCACTATCATATTTACCAACATTGTATTATTATAAACGTTCTTGTCATGCGTTTGATGAACAATTTTATTATGAAGAAAAATTGGTTGATGCACAGTTAGGCCGAAAAATCCACCTCCGCTGGGATTCGAACCCGCGTTAGTTAATACAGTTAGTTATTCAGCACAGAGTATGCCCGGGTTGCCCACCGATGGACGCATACCGATGAATAATCAGGCTTTCGTTAATATTAACCCCTAGAATGCTGAACCATAATGAAATGACATCAGTGTGGTGTGAGTTTGAAGTGGCATTACTTTTTTCTGCACTCACCAGTTGTACCTATCTTATCTCGGTGAGGTGACAGCCCTTCACTGACATCCTGACCTGTAAGCTCTGTCTGATCTCAGTGAGGTGACGGCCCTTCACTGACATCCTGACCTGTAAACTCTGTCTCATCTCAGTGAGGTGGCAGCCCTTCACTGACATCCTGACCTGTAAGCTCTGTCTGATCTCGGTGAGGTGACAGCCCTTCACTGACATCCTGACCTGTAAGCTGTGTCTGATATCAGTGAGGTGACAGTCCTTCACTGACATCCTGACCTATAAGCTTCTGTCTCATCTCAGTGAGGTGGCAGCCCTTCACTGACATCCTGACCTGTAAACTCTGTCTTATCTCAGTGAGGTGACAGCCCTTCACTGACATTCTGACCTGTAAGCTGTGTCTTATCTCAGTGAGATGACAGTCCTTCACTGACATCCTGACCTGTATGATCTGTCTGATCTCAGTGAGATGACAGCCCTTCACTGACATCCTGACCTGTAAGCTGTGTCTTATCTCAGTGAGGTGACAGTCCTTCACTGACATCCTGACCTGTATGATCTGTCTGATCTCAGTGAGATGACAGCCCTTCACTGACATCCTGACCTGTAAGTTGTGTCTTTTCTCAGTGAGGTGACGGTCCTTCACTGACATCCTGACCTGTAAGCTCTGTCTTATCTCAGTGAGGTGACAGCCCTTCACTGACATCCTGACCTGTAAACTGTGTCTTAGT
>NC_134896.1:40429471-40546971 GCF_041734735.1 Babylonia areolata
AGTGCACACTGATCAAACATGGGGAATGGAGAGGACCAGGGTATCGCCATTTAGATTCAAGTGACAGGGGAAATTGGACCTTCGATACATTCGTTGTGAACATGATTGGCCGTGGGCTATTTCTGGCTTCTGGAAAATTAGATTCTGGGTGACTCTAAACCAAAAATACAACAAAAACAAAAATCTTGTTCTATTCAAACGGCGAGAATGGAACTTCCATGTCAAAATCATTAGCAGCATATACTTAATATGCATAGAAATTATTGTTGTGGCTGTAAAAAGGGGGTGGTAACTGATCTCGAGTTCAGGCACCATTGATCACATGGATGTTTTTAGACTCTTGGCGCGTTTGAAATTGCCCCTGCGTGATGCTGTTATCGACGCAATCATCATTGCACTAAAGATGATTTTATTTCATTCGTTGTGAAAAAAAATATATTGACAGGAGATGGAATGCGGTGTGTTTTGTCCTGTCCTGCACAGAATGATTAAATCAAACATGAATAGCGCGCTCGTCTGTGTGTGAGTAGCGCATTCAATCAATCATTACGTCCTTTGTGTCTGCATATTTAATTACTTTGATTTTCGTCAATTGTGTATGTGTGTTTTTCTCCACAAAATTTGTCTCTTATTGGAGGTAATAAAGCATTTGGTGTTATGTATGAGTGAAGCATAAAACGGATCACACCACTGAAGCATTAGAAACAGACCATTCTGTTGAAGCATTAGAGACAGATCATGCCATTCAATGACAAGAAATAGATCATAACACTGAAGCATTAGAAATTAATCACACTATTGAAGCAGTAGAGATACTCCATCTGTACCAGTTGATGCTTCTTGTCATCACAGAGCAGTGGTGTACAGATAGAAACGTGTCACTTCTTCGTGCGTTCACGGACTGCAACTCCCATTATTTTTATTTGTTATTTTATTTTATTCTATTTATTTTATTATTATTATTATTATTATTATTGTTATTATTATTATTTATTAATGTATTGTTATTGTTATTTTTTAAATTTTCGTTATCTTTTACATCATTTATTTTATTTTATTTCTATTATCTATTTATTATTTTATTTTATTTGTTATTTTTTTTTTTTTTTTCTCTCAAGGTCTGACTAAGCGCGTTGGGTTACGCTGCTGGTCAGGCATCTGCTTGGCAGATGTGGTGTAGCGTTTATGGATTTGACCGAACGCAGTGGCGCCTCCTTGAGCTACTGATACTGATACTCACCCGTATGTTCGAGTGGTGGGATTTTTACTGGTGACCGTTCTCTACGGAGACATTAAGGCAGCCGTACTCCGTTTCCAGGAATGTGCGTGGAAAGTTCGTTCGTGTTTCTATAACCCACGATACTCTGATTTGGATTGCGGGAACTTTAACCTGCGTGTTCAGTTTTCTGCATGTGTATACACCTGGATGGGTTGGGGTGGGGCTGGGGGGGTTAAGGTCCGAAAGATGCTGATAAAATAAACAATAAAGGTAAAACCATGCATATCCTTCATCCATCGTGCGCTGATGCCCGGATCGAACGTGGGACTGTCGGATTGCAAATCCATCATCTTGCCCACTCGGCCTTGACGTATGTCCTGTCATGTCGGTTAATAAACGTTTAGGTCGTGACCTGTTGTTTCGTGGTGTGTGTGTGTGTGTGTGTGTGTGTGTGTGTGTGTGTGTGTGTGTGTGTGTGTGTGTCTGTGCGCGCGCGCGCATAAAGGCTTGTAAAGAGGGTGCTACATGATTCTTTCAACTGCATATTTCATATATTGGGGTGAAGGAGGCAGGGGCAATGGCCACAAGGAATCAGTTATCCTTCTAACACACACGTTTCTCCTCTCATTATCTATGTCACAAGGAATCAGTTATCCTTCTAACACACACGTTTCTCCTCTCATTATCTATGTCACAATGAATCAGTTATCCTTCTAACACACACGTTTCTCCTCTCATTATCTATGTCACAAGGAATCAGTTATCCTTCTAACACACACGTTTCTCCTCTCATTATCTATGTCACAAGGAATCAGTTATCCTTCTAACACACACGTTTCTCCTCTCATTATCTATGTCACAAGGAATCAGTTATCCTTCTAACATACACGTTTCTCCTCTCATTATCTATGTCACAAGGAATCAGTTATCCTTCTAACACACACGTTTCTCCTCTCATTATCTATGTCACAAGGAATCAGTTATCCTTCTAACACACACGTTTCTCCTCTCATTATCTATGTCACAAGGAATCAGTTATCCTTCTAACACACACGTTTCTCCTCTCATTATCTATGTCACAAGGAATCAGTTATCCTTCTAACACACACGTTTCTCCTCTCATTATCTATTTCTGCCTCTGTCTGTCTGCCTCTGTCTCTCTCTCTCTCCCTCCCTCCCCTCTTCCCCCAACTCCCCCTGTCTCTTATCATCTCTATATGTCTCTCCCCACCCCTCAGCCCCGGCACCCCACACCCACCCCTTCACAGACAAATTGCGGAATTCGGTATCGATGTAACACTGACACCCAAAACCAGTCGTCGGTCAACAGACAACAGAGCGCAGACAATGATGGTCAGACCCCGTCAGGTTCAGGCCATTCAGCGAACAGTGGGGGTTAACCTTTAGGGGTGGCACACGCTTGTTATTGCGCAAACAGCCCCGTGTATGGCAAACATGACGCCACTGCACAAACCTCTGTGTTTGATATGGAGAGAGACGCGATCTGCTTTGACGTGATGTGATGAGGTGGGGTGGTGTTTCCTTTTCCTTCTCCTTTGTTTGGTGATGATGAGGGGAAATCAGTCTGAAGCTCGATCTCTCTGTCTGTCTCTCTCCCCTCTCTGTATGTACAATTATATACATATATAAATTATATATATATATATGTGTGTGTGTGTGTGTGTGTGCGTGCGTGCGTGCGTGCAACTTTGTGTATGGGAGTTTGTGTGCTTGTGCGAGTGCTTGTGTATCGGGATGTGTGGACAGTGGGGAATTGCGAGAAGCGTGGGCACTCAGACAATCACGCTTATCGTACACATACATATCACACACACACGCATGAACGCACGCACGCAACACACACACACACACACACACACACATATATATATATTACATACAAGCCACACACACACGCACTCACATACCACACACACACACACACACACACACACACACACACACACACACACACACACACACACACACACACACATCAAATCACACACCTCAATATCAGACACACACGACGTACACGTATCACACACATATCACAAACACACACGTATCTCACGTGCACCAGACACATAGACATCACACACATATCTCATTCACATATCACAAAAAACATCCCATACATCACATACTCAGCACTGATATCACACATGCCACTCATGCATCAAACGCACATGACATGAATAACATCACACACAGATAGGTATACATCATACAACATATCACATACATTGTACACACATCACACACATATCACATAACATACATGTATCACACATGTCACGCATAACACTAAGACACATATTACACACATACCTCACATACACACGCACGCACGCGCGCGCGCGCACCCACACACACACACACACACACACACACACACACACACACACACACACTACATCACTCGATCACTTTTCAACATGCACATAAGTATTCACGAACACTTTTAAAGGCACACGCAGCGGGCGCGCACATTCACACACACACACACACACACACACACACACACACACGCACACATGCACGCACGCACACACACACACACACACGCGCGCGCGCGCGCGCGCGTCCCGGGATGAAGTGTTTCATACATGTTCTACTGCCACATATTACTCATGTCATCAATTCTTCCTTACTGTCTGGTTGTTTCCCAGAAAGCTTCAAATCTGCTGTTGTACGTCCACTCATCAAGAAACCATCTTTGGATCATAATTGTTTGAAAAATTATCGACCTGTCTCTAATCTGTCATTTTTATCAAAACTGCTAGAAAAGATCATATTGTCTCAGCTCTTAGCTCATCTGGAACAAAATGGTTTACTTAATTCCCACCAGTCAGCTTATAGACGTGGTCATAGTTGCGAAACAGCCCTTCTTAGAATAGTGAATGATTTGCTTTCGGGATTTGATGAGGATAAGATATCTGTTCTCGCTCTCTCAGCAGCTTTTGACACTATCGACCACTCTATCCTCTTGAACAGACTTAAAACTTCCTTTGGTATTCGTGACACTGCACTAGCATGGATCACGTCTTACCTGTCAGATCGTACACAGAAAGTATGTGTAAATGGTAGATACTCTAGAGTATCTGCCTTGAAATATGATGTCCCACAGGGGTCCGTCCTAGGTCCTGTTCTTTTCGTGCTGTATGCGGCTCCTGTGTCGGATGTCATCAGTCATCATGCGATGTCGCATGAGAGCTTTGCTGATGACACACAACTTTATCAGTCGGCTTCCATAGCTGAATTTGATGCACTGGTGACTCAAACACAGGAGTGCATTGCTGGCATAAAGGACTGGATGACTCTCAACAAGCTGCAATTAAATGATGATAAGACTGAATTGATGGTAACCTGTCCAAAGAAGTTTCGTCAACATCCTTTCTTTCCTGACTCTGTTCTGATCAATAGCGCACCTGTTTCACTTTCTCCCTCTGTTCGCAGTCTTGGTGTAATCCTAGACCAGTCTCTTTCCTTCAACAGCACATTTCGAATATCTGTAAAGTTGCCTATTTGGAATCAGCTCTATCCGCCACTATCTCTCAACCGATGCAACCAAGACACTTGTATGCTCTCTGGTTCTCTCAAGATTAGATTACTGCAACTCTCTTTTGGCCGGCCTTCCCAAATATCTGTTAGACAGACTCCAACGAATTCAGAATAATGCTGCCAGACTCATTTGCAGAGCTTCTAAATTTGACCATGTTTCTCCTCTCCTTCAGTCTCTCCACTGGTTGCCTGTTTCTGATCGAATAGACTATAAGCTATCCACTCTGACCTTTTCTGCAGTCCTCTGATACTCGACTTCTCAGGATACCTCACGTTAGAAGTAAGACCTATGGACACAGATCGTTTTCTTTTCAATCGCCGAAGACATGGAACAAGCCCCCTGATAACCTCCGTCATTCTGATTCCCTCGCATCTTTTAAATCTCGTCTCAAAACTCACCTTTTCCCTCAGCAATAAGTTCAATTGTGGCAGGTCCACTTCCTTTGCGTTAGCTGTGCTTGACTATGTGTGTATACATGTGTATGTGTACATAACTACATGCATGTATATGAATGTGTATTGTGTGTGCGTGTGTTTATGTAAGTTTGTGCCTGCCTATGTGTGCGTATGTGCTAGGGTAGCTGTTAGATACACATGTGTGTGTGTGTGTGTGTGTGTGTGCGCGTGCGTGTGTGTGTGTGTGTGTGTAGTCACATTTTGGTGTGTGTATGTAACATAGATATGATGTATTATGTTAACAAAAGCGTTTTTGTAAAGCACCTAGAGCAGATTTCTGGATAGTGTGCTATATAAGTATCCATTATTATTATTATTATTATTAGATCAGATATCTGTTCGTCTCACCGTATACTAAATCGTTAGGTGCCTTCATTTCAACTCCGAAAAACTTTTTCGGTCCAAATAAATGAACGGACTCACATTGTATCGTAGCATTTTATCTAGACCCCATAATTCTGAGCCATATTGTACGATGGGCTGTATCTGAGTATCGAAAATCTTAATAAAAATATCCAAAGAATTATTGTTTAATAAAAAGAGCTTCTTCATAATATGTAACAGCACATTCTTTGCTCTGTTTGAAAGATCCCTGCATGCAGCTACAAAACTCAAACGAGTAGAAAAAAGAATTCCAAGATATTTGTAAGCATTGACAACTGGCATATCAAAACCACCATACACCCACCTTTCCCTTGCTGCCAAATAACCACCTTTCCTAAAAAACAATAATATTACTTTTATCTAGATTAACATTTAATTCCAATTTAGTAGCTGAATTTTTTTAGTTATTCAGTTGTGTCTGTAGACCAATACCTGTCTCTGAAAGCAAAACAATATCATCAGCAAATAATAATATAAACAGTTATATAAAATCAATTGTGAATATCGCACCATGTCTTCCTCTGTCTATCACTTCTAAAGCTAATTCATTTATGAATAATGAGAACGAAATAGGACTACAAACATCATCTTGCTTTACTCCTCTAGTGCAATTGATATACTCAGTAAGTTTGTTACCACACCTAACTCTTGTTTTGACAACATTATACATACTCTTTATACATTTAAAAAGCTTTCCTGTTATGCCATGTTTTGCCAGAACTGGCCATAATAAATTTCTTTTGATAGAATCAAAAGCTTTCTCAAAATCAATAAATGCTACGCAAAGTTTGTGATTGAGAGAAAACTGTTTCTGAACAAATGCCAAAAGAGTAAACATGTGATCAGTTGTTGAATATCCTCGTTTAAAACCAGCTTGGTGTCCACTTGTTATATTGTTATATTCTACATACTCCTGAATCCTATGATTAATAATTGCACTGAATACTTTACTGCTGATATCAGATAATGATATGCCTCTATAGTTATTAGTGTTATTTATGTCACCTTTCTTGTAGAGTGGTAAAGTGATTGACTCACACCAGTTTTCAGGAAAAATACCCCTATCGAATAAAGCATTAAAGAAAGTTGTCAAAAAAAGTATAAACTGATCACATGGTGATTTAAAAAATTCTCCAGTTATCCCATCAGGACCTGCAGCTTTTCGATTCTTTAGGTTTTTTTAAGTGCAATTAAAATTTCTTCTTTAGATATTGGACGATTCATAAACTCGTTTTCCACTTCAGGTAAGCTATGATCACTGATATTACAATCAAAATCTTTATCTAACAAGGCTTTAAAATGTTTAAACCAACAATCTACAGATATGTCATTCCTAGGCTGCCTCTTTATGGACGAAATTTTTTTTCATACATTCCCAGAATTCTTTTTTATCTTTAACAGATGCTATCAAATTGTCTAGTAAGCTTTTGTTATGCTGTTTTCTCGTATTCTCACATAGATTTTTATATTCTTTTCTAGCTCTTACATACACAGTATTATCATCCTTATCTGAAGTTCTACGAAACCTTCTAAGTAACCTGCGAACTTTTCTCCTTTGACATTAACATTCCTCATCGAACCATCCCTCTTGCTGTTTATTATGTCCCACACTAAAAGTTTTCTTCATACAAGTTGCACAATCTCGAATACATTCATTGAACAATTTTAAAGCGTCATTTATATTCACATCAATGAGATCCAAAGCCATTTTCAGTTTATCATTAATTTCTTTCTCTGTCAATTTACTATGGAATTCCTGCCTAAACTGTTCGTTCCACTCAAATTTTTCTATCACCTGTATGGTATCACAATCATTACTTTTAACTAGGTTATTATTTGAAAAAAGAAATACGACACTGAAGAGGAAAATGATCAGATTCAGTTCGATCAGCAACACGTAATTCACATACATCATAAACAAGTTCATAAAAGTCATTTGACAAAAGAAAATAATCATTGACACTGCTTCCGTTTTCGCCTGTATATGTATAGTGACCAGAGAGAGAGAGAGAGAGAGAGAGAGAGAGAGAGAGAGAGAGAGAGAGAGAGAGAGAGAGAGAGAATGACAGTGACAATGACTGCCAATCTTCGTGTTAAGCGGGAATAAGCCAGTTTCCAGAAACAACAGTAGGATAAAAAAAATGTAAAGGAAAAATGTAATTTTTCTCGTTAAACACATAATAATACACACCCATTCAAACACGAATGCGCTAGTGAATATATACCCACCTCCACCCACGTCTTGCCGAACGAACGATTTCAAACGACCAAATACGTCTTTTCAGAAAGTTGTAATACAGTCGCATGCTAATCAATATGTGTTTGTAGTACAACAATCTTATGCTAATCAAGGTGTGTTTTTAAGTTTTCAAAAGCCAATTAACTCAGTTTACTTTTCTTTCTTTGTACGCTTCTGAAATATAATTATTTCGCCCGATATCCAACTATCTCTTCACTTTCGGACGAAAGAATGCATACCAAATCTTGTCTCAAAGCTACCTGCATGGAGAACAAAGCGCATTCATTTATAATGTTAGTATACTCTGTACAGTTGAATACAAAATGATTCTCATCCTCACACGCATTTGCATCCAAACAAACGGGGCATGTAGCGTCAGATCTTCCAACATGAAACCATCTCATATGTGCATACGAACCTAATGTTCTTGTACGGAATCTAGCAAGAGTATTTCGGTACAATTTTAGTTGACGTTGTTAGAATCTTATTGTTCAGATTCTACAACATTTTGAAATGAAAATTACCAGGAATATACATCAGTACCATTCAAACAGGAGAGAGAGAGAGAGAGAGAGAGAGAGAGAATGACAATGACAGATGTTTTATTGAGGGTTGGATAAGCTGGAATCTTCTTTACATCGTGTCCTCACACATGCATACACACACAAACGCACAATATAATAAATGAAATAAGTATGAACAAACAAATGACACAAAACAAATCAAATAGATAATGATAGATACACAGATGGATGAATCAAAGAACACAATTAAGGAAACATCAATGAAAATCATATAAAACAATTACGACATGAAAATCTTTAAACACACGCATGTGCGTGCACACACAGGCATCATTCACATGCACTCGAACACACAAGCACATAGACATGCACACGCAGAGACAGACAGACAGACAGACAGAGAGAGAGAGATCGGTGGACATGTGAAGCAGCTTTGGTGAAAGGTCGTAGCGTGACAAACGGTGTTTTCTCTGGTGTCCCATGACTGGCGAGCTGGGCTTACCTCGCTCACCCTCCTGCCCCTCCCCTCAGTCTGCACCATGCAAGTGTGTTCGCACGTATGTGTGCGCGAGCGTGTGCCAAGCACGTACGCACGCGCAAACACTCGCAAGAACGTGCGCGCATGCAGGCATATACTCACACAGACGCTTGCGAGTGCGCGCTCTGACACACATGTTTCGCTATGTGGAGAGATCATCATGCTTGTTACTTGCCTCTCTCTGCCAGAAGAAAAGTATTCCCATAGTAAGCAGAAAGCGGCTCTGCCCATCACTGGGTAGAAATCTCTGGCACGCCAGCTAATGAGCCTCCCAAAGGAAACATGCTTGCACATTCTGGCGAAGTGACAGTAACTGTTTATGAACAAAACGGACTGAACGTTGTTTTAAGGTATGTAACTGTGGACATACCCGACACGGCACTTAGGGCTCAGCAGCAGGGATACCAGTGGTCGGAGGGGAGCGGGGGTGGGTGGAAGTAGGTGGGGGGTGGGGGGCTGAAAGGTCTGAGCTGGACTGGTTCTCTAGATGATGCTGACTGCTGACATGTAAAATGGATCGGGTTTTCAAGTTTCCCAATGTCTGCATATTGGCAGACATACTGGTACCGTGATCCCTAATCACAGGCTATGCGTAAGCATGCACGTCAAAATCAGACGTTAACAAATCCTGTAATTAAAAACACACTCACGCCAGTATTCAGTGGGTTATGGAGACCATAAGGCCATTCGCAGAATGACATACCTAGTCCGTTGAAAAAGGAACGAGGTTGCCAAAGTTGCGAGATGAAACGTCCCACTCAAAGAGACTAGCACCCTTCGGAGCTGCAGCCTGGTGTTCCTGGATCTTTGAAATGATTGATCCACATCGACATAATAATTAAGTTATTGAAGGCCATAAATCTGTTGATAAAACCAGAGTTGAGTACCAAGTATAAGAGATTGAATGGATTGCCTCAAGCGCCTCTTCAAGTTTCATAGAACACTCATTTGATGCAAAAGAGGCCGACTCAGAGTCAGCCAACTTCAGTTTCGTGTTGTTCCCAGACAGTAGGCATTAACCTTTAAGGCAGTCGTTAATGATAATGATGATGATATGGATACTTATATAGACGCCTATATTCGGTCAAAGACCATGATTGTGATCGCTTCACAAACACTGAGTCATTTGCACAACAGGCTGCCTACCTGGGTAGAGACGACTGACAGCTGTCACTGAGCGCTCATCATTGGTTTCCTGTATCATTCAATCAAGTTTCGGTCACGCTCACACAATACTCGCGCGGACATGTAACATTTTACGTGTATGACCTTTGTTTTATTTTCTTTGCGATGAAGGCAGCCATACTCCGTTTTCGGGGGGGTGTATGCTGGGTATGTTCTTGTTTCCATAATCCACCGAACGTTGACATGGATTACAGGTTCTTTAACGTGCGTATTTGATCTTCTGCGTGCGTATATATACACGAAAGGCTTCAGGCACTACCAGGTCTGCACATAATTATGCTTACCTGGGAGATTGGAAAAATCTCCACCCTTTACCAAACAGGCGCCGTCACCGAGATTCGAACCCGGGACCCTCAGATTGAAAGTACAACGCTTTAACCACTCGGCTACTGCGCCCGTCAGACATCAAAGATAAAGAGAGGTATGTCCGTCAGTGAAGGGGCGGTGCTTTTGTCCGAAGCATGTGGCACTGCTGTTAGGCACAAAGCGGGGAGGTTGGGGACTACACGTAACCGGGTGGGTAGCTGGGGGATGGGGTGGGGGTGGCAAAGACAAGCCTCATCAAGAACGCACGGCTCAGGGGTCTGCGTCATCAGGGCGTGACCCGTGGTTGTGGTTTGTCATGCGGAACCAGAACCATCGACTGAAGGATCTTGAACGTGATCATCATCATCGGATCTTCCTGATGACGGTCCTCTCAGACTAGTGGCTAAGCAGCAGGCAGAGGGTCTTTGATGCGCGGTGAGTGGTGTAACGCGGTGAACGGTAACGCGATGAGTGGTGTAACGCGGTGAACGGTAACGCGATGAGTGGTGTAACGCGGTGAATGGTAACGCGATGAGTGGTGTAACGCGGTGAATGGTAACGCGAAGAGTGGTGTAACGCGGTGAACGGTAACGCGGTGAGTGGTGTAACGCGGTGAGTGGTGTAACGCGATGAGTGGTGTAACGCGGTGAATGGTAACGCGGTGAGTGGTGTAACGCGATGAGTGGTGTAACGCGGTGAACGGTAACGCGGTGAGTGGTGTAACGCGGTGAATGGTAACGCGATGAGTGGTGTAACGCGGTGAATGGTAACTCGATGAGTGGTGTAACGCGGTGAATGGTAACGCGAAGAGTGGTGTAACGCGGTGAATGGTAACGCGAAGAGTGGTGTAACGCGATGAGTGGTGTAACGCGGTGAGGGGTAACACGGTGAGTGGTGTAACGCGGTGAACGGTAACGCGGTGAGTGGTGTAACGCGGTGAATGGTAACGCGGTGAGTGGTGTAACGCGGTGAATGGTAACGCGATGAGTGGTGTAACGCGGTGAATGGTGTAACGCGGTGAGGGGTGTAACGCGGTGAGTGGTAACGCGATGAGTGGTGTAACGCGATGAGGGGTAACACGGTGAGTGGTGTAACGCGGTGAACGGTAACCCGGTGAGTGGTGTAACGCGGTGAATGGTAACGCGATGAGTGGTGTAACGCGGTGAGGGGTAACACGGTGAGTGGTGTAACGCGGTGAGGGGTAACACGGTGAGTGGTGTAACGCGGTGAACGGTAACGCGGTGAGTGGTGTAACGCGGTGAATGGTAACGCGATGAGTGGTAACACGGTGAGGGGTAACACTTGGTGATCATCATATGAATATTTATATAGCTCTTGTCAAAGGTGGTTGGAGACCGAGCTCTGAGCGCTTAACAAACAGACTCATTTACACAATTGGCCACCTACTTGTATTAGAGCCGACTGACAGATGTTACTGGGGCGCTCGTCATTCGTTTCCTGTGTCGTTAAATCAGATTACAGTCACACACACACGCACATACACACTCATACAGACAATTTACATTTTAAGTGTATGACGGTTTTGTTATTTTATTCCGTCATGTAAGCAGCCAGACTCCGTTTTCGAGAGGTTATGCATGATAGGTATGTTCTTGTTTCCATAGCCCACCGAGCGCTGACATAGATTTCGGGATCTTTAACGTGCGTATTTGATCTTCTGCGTGCGTATACACGCGAAATGGGTTCAGGCACTAACAGGTCTGCACAAGTGTTGACCTGGGAGATGGGGGGGGGGGGGGAATCTCCACCTTTTACCCACTAGGCGCCGTTACCGATATTCGAACCAGGGACTCTCAGATTGAAAGTCCAACGCTTTAACCACCCGGCTATTGCGCTCCACACGGCTACCTGTAAGTCATGACCACCAATCCTCCTTACAGTCCAACCCCTCCCCCCCAGCCCCCCCTCCTCCATGCCCCCACCAACCCTCTTTGCCCCTCACTGCCCCGTCCCAAGTCCGTCTCCATCGTCAGGCCGTGTTAGAAAAAAAAGGGGAACACTTCTTCGCTGTGAGGACATCATGGACACTGGTATTTAATAATAATAACAGTGGTATTTACATAGCACTGAATCTTGTGCAGAGACAAATCTAAGCGCTTTCACACCAGTCATTTACACGCATGCATAACCCTAAAACTGAAGAAACTGAAGACAAGGAAGAGGCAGAGGAGGGAGGCTATCTTGTGAAGAGGTGGGTTTTAAGGTGACCTGACGAAGCGAAAGAACGGCGTCCAACAGTGGAGTGTTTGAATCGGGGTATGCGTAAACAGAGGGGATCCGAAGCCGGTCGTAGAGAGCGAGATAGAGTGTAGAGGTGAAGGCAGCCACAAAGATAGGAAGGGGCAGATTTTTGAATACATTTATAACAGTTATATTTTTGTCGTGTGTGTGTGTGTGTGTGTGTGTGTGTGTGTGTGTGTGTGTTCATACCTGTCGTGGTGTATAGATACACACATATGAATGTTGTTTTTTCATGTGCAGTGGTATGTGTTTTTATGCACTATTGTATGACATGTGTTGTTTCATGTAAGACGCTTAGAGCCCGTTCTTTCTTGGGGAGTTTGCACCATACAAGTAATTTCTCTTCTTCTTCTTCGTCGTCGTCGTCTTCTCATTATTGCTATTATTATTTCTATCATTAGTAACCATTTCGCGACCCCCCCCCACCGCCCCCTTTCAACCCCTTCCCACCCCCTCCAGTGCATCACTGCGCCAAATCTTTTATCGCAGAAAAAAAAAAAAACAGAAAAAAAAATTAAATGGTTGCAGCCAGAAATTATTCAGTGCATGCTTCACGCAACCCACTGTCATTTGTTTCACGTGCCGGGACAGCTTTTCCCCGGACTGTCGGCATGGCTGACGCGGGCCGATAAACCTATTTGGGCTGCACGGCCCGTCACCAGGTGATTTGTGTCAGCCCCTGATGGCTTGGGAGCAGGGCGTTCTGTGGATGCTGATGAGAGACTACTTTCCTGGCCCCTCATCCCGTCTTCCCTTACGTCATTTGTGGACCTGCCTGTGCGCTGGTGCTCCCAGCGGTGCGGGACGCGAGACGGCCTTGGTCGATTTGGGCGGTGGGGCGTGTTGGTGTGTGGGAGGTGGTGTGGGTTCGTGTGCATCGTCGTGTGCGTGTGTGTGTGTGTGTGGCATTTGTGTCTGTGCCTGTGTCTGTGCCTGTGTCTGTCTGTGCATGTGCCTTTTTTGGTGGGTCTGTGTCTGTTTGTGTCTGTTCCTGTCTGTGCCTGTGTCTAGTGTGTGTCTGTGCCTGTGTCTGTCTGTGTCTAGTGTGTATCTGTGTCTGTGTCTAGTGTGTGTCTGTGTCTAGTGTGTGTCTGTGTCTAGTGTGTGTCTGTGTCTGTGTCTAGTGTGTGTCTGTGTCTGTGTCTAGTGTGTGTCTGTGCCCGTGTCTAGTGTGTGTCTGTGCCTGTGTCTAGTGTGTGTCTGTGTCTGTGTCTAGTGTGTGTCTGTGTCTAGTGTCTGTGCCTGTGTTTGTGTGTGTCTGTGCCTGTGTCTGTGTCTAGTGTGTGTGAGTGCCTGTGTCTGTGTGCGTTTGTGCCTGTGTCCAGTGTGTGTGAGTGCCCGTGTCTGTGTGTGTCTGTGTCTAGTGTGTGTCTGTGCCTGTGTCTGTGAGTGTCTGTGTCAAGTGTGTGTCTGTGCCTTTGTCTAGTGTGTGTCTGTGTCTGTGCCTGTGTCTGTGTGTGTCTGTGCCTGTGTCCATTGTGCATATGTGTCTGTGTCTAGTGTGTGTCTGTGTCTAGTGTCTGTGCCTGTGTTTGTGTGTGTCTGTGCCTGTGTCTGTGTCTAGTGTGTGTGAGTGCCTGTGTCTGTGTGTGTTTGTGCCTGTGTCCAGTGTGTGTGAGTGCCCGTGTCTGTGTGTGTCTGTGTCTGTGTCTAGTGTGTGTCTGTGTCTAGTGTCTGTGCCTGTGTTTGTGTGTGTCTGTGCCTGTGCCTGTGTCTGTGTCTAGTGTGTGTGAGTGCCTGTGTCTGTGTGTGTTTGTGCCTGTGTCCAGTGTGTGTGAGTGCCCGTGTCTGTGTGTGTCTGTGTCTAGTGTGTGTCTGTGCCTGTGTCTGTGAGTGTCTGTGTCTAGTGTGTGTCTGTGCCTGTGTCTAGTGTGTGTCTGTGTCTGTGCCTGTGTCTGTGTGTGTCTGTGCCTGTGTCCATTGTGCATCTGTGTCTGTGTCTAGTGTGTGTCTGTGCCTGTGTCTAGTGTGCCTGTGTGTGTCTGTGCCTGTCTGTGATGTGAACTTGAACTCGAATGTGTTGGTAAGGGTAAAAGTATAAGCTACAAGCTTCTTTTCACCATGTCCTCATTACAACAAGTAATAAGTCAAGAGAGAGAGAGAGAGAGAGGAGGGGGGGACAAATGGTCTGTTGCGCATCGGCCTTATGCCATTGTACAAACACATGGAAAAGGGCTGGGTCTGGATGGGGGGTGGGGGTGGGGGTCGGAGGGGGTAAGAGGGAAAGAGAGAGAGAGAGAGGGAGGGGGGGGAGATCTCTGTGTCAAGGATTGTCTTAACTCTTAGCAGAATGTTCAGGTGGGAAATTCCAGTTCGATCATAATTTGAAAGGTTTGTGATCGTACTTTTAACGTCGAAATCATATGCTTATGCACACGAAAATAGAAAGATGAAAAAAAACAAATCGATATCACTCTACATTAATACGAAATTAAACAAGAGCGATATCGAATCTGTTTTTTATTTATTTGTTTGTTTATTCATTTCGTAATAGTTGATTTTAATTATGTGCAGTTATATATGATTTCGTTATTATCAAATTATCGAAGTTTCATATTGTTTGCTCCTGCAGTTACTGTGAACAGTTGCTGGTTGTGTGTGTGCGTGCGTGCGTGCATGTGTGTCTGTGTTTTGTTTGTTTGTGTGTGTGTAACACAGACAGACAGAGAGAGAGAGAGAGAAACCTGTTCGTGTGTTTGTGAGTGGAACCTCTGACAGTGTGTGTAATATGTCACTGTCGCTTGTAACACAATATTTATTCACATACACGCAGGCACACAACACATGCGCATATTTCCCCACTCTCTCCCACATCGCCCACGCGTTCCCAGTCGCTGCAAAAGAATTATTGACGCAGAAGAAATTATTCAGTGTTGGGTCCTTTGCACGAAACCCAGGAACGTTTTCCACGTGCTCGGAGAGCTTGCTGTCGTCCCAGCTGAAGTGACCCAGTTGGCCTGTTCTGTCGTGCAGCGCACGCGCACGCGCGTGTGTGTGTGTGTGTGTGTAAAACAATAATTGTACAGTTCCCTCGCACTGCCGGCATAGGGACTGCTGCAGATGAACGTGCATGTTGCTTTCTCTGAGGGGACCGAGATGAAGGACTTGAAATGAGTCGCAAAAACGGCGCAGATAATGAATGGGGCAACAATAAAACAATGAAAGAACATGGATTTGATAACATGCCTCTTTCGTCGTATGTACTGAGGAAATAGACAATATGTGTTGCATTGAGTAAAGCATAAGAACACACACACACACACACACACACACACACACATACACACAAGAAAAGAAAGAACACTGAACACTGAACACTTTAATGTCAGAGAGAGAGACCATGTTGTCAGGCCCAAACTCTCTTTTTTAAAGGGAGAAGGCCACGCCTTCAGAATGTGAATGAACATCAAGCATCAGTACCAAACGTTTCCACGCGGATTCGTTTCAGTTAAGAACAAACGGAGATTTTTTTTTTTCAATTTTTTTTTTCAATTTCGTGCAAGAAGGTGACGACGGCATGGTTTTACGGGAGTGGTACCAACAGACTGGTTGGACAACAAGGCACGTGGCACTGTGCGCGTGCAAGGAAGGACCCCCGTATTATAGACTGGTAATAAAGGGGCACTTTATCTCCACGTCTGCTGACAGGCGGTACAAGGTAGCATTGCCGCGAGCTGGGCTCAGAAGTGGATCCAACGAAACAAACAGTTACGCTCAGGATTGATTATATGACAAGATTGATTACCTGTTTTTTTTTGTTTTTGTTTTTTTGTTGTTTTTTTTTTTTTTGGGGGGGGGGGAGGAGGGGATGTGTGTGGGCGTATTGAACAGACGTCAATGGAAATTCGTTTCTTACAGGACCAAGGAATTTCTCAGAAAATTGTTTTTAGGATCGAGGAAGTTATTCACTTCTGCCATTGAACTCACACGCACGCAAGCATACATGCACGCACGCACAAACACACGCACGCACACACACACACACACACACGCCCACGCAACAGCAGTGACAAAGCCTCGTTCAGGTAATTTGTCCAGTCGATTGTCGTCGTTAAGGGATGGATCCTCATTTCTGAATAGCAGTGGGAATTTAGTCATGTCAATATCATTCCGAGATATGTGTAGAATATGTGGTGTGTCCATCGAGATCGATGATGACCATCGTTGTCATCCAGCTGGGGGATGGGGGGAGGGTGGTGGTGGGGTGGAGGGGAGGATGCTCATGAATCTATCTGTGAATGCGCAGATGGCTGAATAGTCCAATCTGCGCACGAAATGTTCGCTGACAGTTGGGGCAGACAAAGACAGGCATATCACTGTCAGGGAGCTTGTTTGTCCGTGACTTTCTGGCCTGCCTCTTCTGAACAGCTGCAGCAGTCCTGTTGGCCTCGCACAACTTGGCGCCTGTGTAGAATAACAGTTAAAAGCACAAAAACAAGACCGAGGTTTGGGCCAAAGACATTTATGAAGTTCTGGCTAGGGGGCATTGTTCATCACCAAGTCCATAATCTTTATTGACGAGTGTTAAACATGGCAGTACGGCTTTTTTTCTTTTCTTTTTTTTCACTTCGCCCACGAGAGGGGCAAGGAAGAGGGGGGAAAGGGGATAGGTTAATATGTGTGTTTACACTAACACTGAAATAAATAGGACCGAAACACTTGACTGAGGGGGGCTCTTCTCTGAAGACCCTGTATTGTCCAGCTCTCCCTTGGGTTTCTTATCACTAACGGAATAGGAATTGAACGGAATCTTTGATAACTTGCCTCTTTCGTTGTTTGTACGGAGAAAATACACAATATAACTGAGTGATAAAAAAAATAAACGACTTTGTATCTATTGCTATGTCACCTGGACGCCCCGGAAGTGGTTTAAAAAATCACACAGGTGAACAAAATTGGAAGAATTCTGTACTTCACTGTGCCCGGTTTTCTTCTCTTGTTTCTTTTCTTTCTTTCTTTTTCTTTTTTTTATTTAATGGGGAATATGTAGATATAGATTAACCCTGTTTGTCTATGATTATGTCTGTTGAGTTCGCGACATGTTTTTCTTTCTTGTTCAAAGAACGTGTGTCGTCGGCTGTTTGCATTTTTACAGAAGTAATTTGGTGTAGTTTTGTCGTAAATCATCTTCTGTAAGCAATGCTTCATACATCTGTGCAACAACACAAGGTTGGCCACCTGATGTTTCTTTTAGGTTTGTTTTGTTTGTTTGTTTCAATCCAATATGAAAATTGTTTGGTTTGGCTCTACGACGAGAACGTATGCTTTATGTAGACTTCTTGAACACTTGCCTGATTTTAAAGAGGATTACCGAATAGATTTATCGACGAAGTAAAGTGTGTTGCTCGGGACAAAAAGCGAGGAAATTTGTCTAATGAGCATTGAAATTGTTGCACCGTATGGATCCTCCACTTCATCGGTGAACTCGATGTTTGTTTTACTTGCCGGCATCGTGGGGAATTAGTCCACCGTGAAATTCTGTGACACTAGGTATCGTGTCACGGTGATAATTTTCTGTTTGAATTATATTGTGGAATTGTTGGTGTGGTGGCGTACAGGCAGGCTATGCTTTGAGAAAATTGTCCAAAGTTTGTGAATGTTTGTATGTTTGTTTTCGTGATTTTGTTTCTTTCTTTGTCAGTTTTTTTGTGTGTAACACTTGAACGAAGCATTACTGAAAAGCAACTTACGCAGGCGTTTCAGTGCTGATAGTTAATTTTAAACATTACTCTGGCATAACTGAATAACACTGGCCTTTGGAGTGTGTTAATTGAATAAGTTTATCTAAACGTTTCTCTAACATCATGCGCGATCTCTCTCTCTCTCTCTCTCTGGATGATGAGTGAGCGAGAGATATGCATGATGTGTGTATGTGCCTATGGTCAAAGTACACTGAAGCATTCCGAATCCGAATCTCTCTCTCACAAATACACACTCTAATGAACTCTCTCTCCCTCTCTTTCTCTCTTTCTCTTGAACTCTATTTGTATGTCAGTGTGTGTGTGTGTGTGTGTGTGTGTATGCGTGTAGGGGTTGGGAGAGTACAAACGATTGAATGCATGTCAACATCAGTCCAGAAGCGGTGTTAAAACCGATATTAAAAAGCGATCCTGAACCAAACAAACCAGTTTGGGTTTACGAACCGGAACCCGGCTCTACTGTTGATTCCACTGCTCTGCGTTCTGTGCTGGACGTTTTCCATGCAGTGCAAAAAGGTCAGCATAGTTGTCCGACAGTGCCGTGCGTCAAGTTCTTTGGACATCAAGCCTGTCATCCTAACGCTCAGCCTGTATCACAGATTGATGTGAGCTTACAGCTAGCTGGGCCAACAGCAAAGTGAGAGCAGTACTATCAATGTTTTTTTGTTTTTTTTTCCCATTGCAATGGGAAGTCATTTACAGCTAGGTCTTTTGTGAAGGACTATGACTTCCAAACTAGGAAGCAATATTTGCGCTGGCTCTTAGTGCTGCAGCCTTGGGGGTTAGCTGGCCTTTGGGGACCATCCCAACGCCGATTGTCCTAAAACCCTCTTGGCCGAGAGAGTGGGGTGTAACTTGGGCAAGACACTCTCCTCTAAAATCAAATTCAAGCCCAGACAGTCGGGACAGCAGTTGCCTCCTCTGCTGTTCTGATGGTCATAGTAGGACACGACTGACTGTCATACATGGATTACACACCGGGAATAATAATTATGAGCGGGCGCGCACACGCGCGCACACACACACACACACGCACGCACACACGCACGCACACACACACACACACACACACACACACACACACACACACACACACACACACAACTTGCTTATTCATTTATTTGCCGACCTATTTACGCTGATACTTAAACGTAACTCATACCCACTCAAACTTCTGACCCGGTCCACCTTTTACGGAAAATGAACCCCGCGCGTGTTTGTGGGTACACTTTTCCCCCGCGATCGAATCACACCGGTCCGTGCTTCACCAAAGTGGTGGTCTGTTCCCTTGACAACCGGGTGGAAATGTCTTTCCCATCCGAATGACAGCCTTCAAGGTGGATGGCGAATCGATGAGCAAAGAACTAGAATTTCATAATTGACCACCAGTCTCGTGTGTGTGTGTGTGTGTGTGTGTGTGTGTGTGTGTGTGTGTGTGTGTGTGTGTGTGCGCTTGCTTGCTTGAGTGCTGACTGAAGACGTCAATTACGTACTGAATGTTTTGTCGATGTCAGAGTCTGTTTGTCGGTCGGTCTCTCATGTCCTGGCCTCCCTTCCCTTCTTGAGCCCCCCCCCCCCCCCCCCCCCCCCGCACCCCCCCTCCAGGCATCCCCTCCCTCTTTCTATTCTTTTTTCCTTCTTCTTTTCTTCTCCTCTATGAGGACTTCATATCTTTTTTTTAATTTTTAGGTTCACCACTTCCCTGGTGAAATAGAAAATCGTTTTCGTTTCATTTCGAGTAGTGGTCTGTGTAACAGGTAGAGTAAACCCTCCCGCATCCCCCACCCCCCTCCTCATCCCCACTTCTGCTTCCACCCACATCCCCCTTAGCCACACCATGAGTAGTGGTCTGAGCGCTAGGGTTTCACGTTACGCACTAAACCGGGACCCAGTGCGCAGTATGTACATTCCGTGCACGTGAAAGAACCCACTGCAGCAACAAGGAGGAGTTCCATGGGAAAAATATGTTCAAACGTTTTCATTTCTGTCTGCACGGAGAAATACATACATGCAGAAGGAAAACAAATAAAGAAATAAAAATAAAGAATAAAATTGGTTCTGCATGATGGGCTGAATAGGAGAATGGTTTGAACGTTGAATTTTCAATCCGAGTGTCCTGAGTTCGATGTCGGTATCGGCGTCTGGCGGGTTAAGGGTGGAATTGTTTTGGGGTGTTTTTTTGTTTTTGCTTTTTTTGTGGGGGGCAGGGGGGATTTTTTTCTTCTTCTCCCCAGTTAATTTTATTTTAATGTGCTGGGTAGCCATTGCCTTAATCCCCTTAGTGTGTATGCACATGCAGAAGATCAAATATGCACATTAAAGACCCTGTAAGCCGTGTAAGTGTTCGGCGGATTATGGAAACACAAACAGTCATGCTCAGTGCGCACAGCATGGAAACAGGGCATCTCTGTCTGTCTGTCTGTCTGTCTGTCTGACTATGCACTGAAGACCCTGTCACCTGGTAACGGAGGGACAGTCTGATATGATCTCCACCCCTCACTGAAAATTGGCAAACACATATTGGGACTGACCCATGTGTAGAAATTCACACAAAAACAAGAAGTCCGTGTGCCTGGTTCCTCCTTCGAGACAGTTCTCTTTTATTTATTTATTCATTTACCCATTTATTTATTTGTCTATTTATTTATTTATTCAGTTATTCACCTGTTTATTTATTTACTTTCATTATAATGTTAATAATGTACATTTCTATAGCGCCCTTTCTCTCTAAGAGCTCAGAGCGCTTTACATGAAAGAGAAAGATTACAAGTTACATAAAACATTCATGACCACTCTTGAGCTTACATGGGTGGTGTTGGAGAAGAAAGAAGCTGAGAGTGCTTATAGATAGGTTTTGAAAAGATGAGTTTTTAGTGATGAGCGAAAAGAAGAAATAGAAACAGATGCATGGATATGATAAGGAAAGTTGTTCCAAATGTGAGGAGCGGCAAAGAAGAAAGAACGTTCACCATCGGTTTTTGTATTGACACAAGGAAGTTTCAAAAGGTAACAGTCATTTTCTGTTTTTACTTCCGTTTAACGTCGTTTCACCTTAGACGGATCGGATCACACTGCATCTAATTGCATTAGGCCAACTTCGATAGATTCTCAATTACTGTTTGGTTACATACAATATTATATAAATCTCTCTCTATTTTGTGAGTGTGTCATTTAAGTTCGATGTGTAAATGTGGAAAATAATGTTTGAAATACTACTTTATTTTCTACAGGCGTTTACGTACTTTTTTTTCACAAGAAGGAGGTAGTTGTGTGCCCCCATGTCACAGTATCAGTATCAGTAGCTCAAGGAGGCGTCACTGCGTTCGGTCAAATCCATATACGCTACACTACATCTGCCAAGCAGATGCCTGACCAGCAGCATACCCCAACGCGCTTAGTCAGGCCTTGAGAAAATAAAATAAAATAAAATTAAAAAAAACACCCCAAAACAACAACAACAAAGGCTATTCAGCTGATGACACTAAAAGGTTTCAGTATTCTCTCTGTCTCTGTCTGTATGTCTGTCAGGTCTGTCTGTCTCTCATTCTCTGATCAGTGAGATATCTAAATGTTCACGCTAAACGAACTGTTTGCTCCTTTACAGATGTAGCCAGTCAGTCCCTGGACCCGGCAGACTGATCATGGCTGGCGGGACAGTCACCACCCACCTGTCGTCGTCAGCGTGCTAGCTGGAGGATCGAGTAGTTACGGTGTGGATCTACAGCTGCCAGACGCCGCTTTCTTTAGTGCACTTCGATTTTTCTTCCCTGCTGATCTTGGACAAGGGACGATACATTGTCTCGCGGCAGTCTTCATCTCACCACCCACCCCTTCCACCCCTTCCCTTTCCCCTTCCCAAAATGATCTGAGATGGAGAAAACAGCTTTTCTTTCTTTTCTTTTCTTTTTTAATGTGTGTGCTGACTATATGGTCCGTTCAGCTCAGTTTATGACACAGAAAAGTTTGATTCTTTTTCTGCGCCATTATTCAACTTCCTGCACCCCGCTTTCGGTTCCTCTCCTTTCCTGCTCTTTCTTTGACATGCATGGTGAAAGAATGATGTCCTTCCATATTGGGCGCCTGTGTTGTCCTGATTTTGTAACTCCACATGCGTCACTCCCTGCATCTCCTTTTCCCACCCCTCCACAAGTTACACCTTCAACGACATCTCATTTCTGGATATAAAAGAACAACAACAAAAAACAAACAAAATCGCACACTGCGATCTCCCAATCACGCCACACCCCTTTGTTGAGAGACAAAAGTGACGATACAACATCGTTTTTGCGTATACTGTACCCCTCTACCACCACCCGATATTCCCAGTCTGCATTTACCTTTTAAGATAATTTAAAAAAATTCTTTCACACACTGCTTCTGCACTGATTTCACTTCTCTTCAGTGTGAGTTGAAGCAGAGGTAGAATTGAATTTAACTACTAACTGGCAAGTGCCTTGAAAGTAAGTTCTTCGGGACTTGGGTCTTGGTTAGCTGAAGGTTGTGTTGTTTGAGGGGGGTGAGTCCTGAATGTCTGTCCGCGGGGAAGTCCTGGCTGTCTGAAGAGGGATGAAGTCCTGGCTGCCTTTCAGACGCTCCAAAGAGGAGTCCTTCGTAGCTGTCTAAAGAGTGGTGGTCCTGGCTGTTCCAAAGAGGAGTCCTTCATGGCTGTCTGAAGAGTAGTGGCCCTGGCTGTTCCAAAGAGGAATCTTTCATGTCTGTCTAAAGAGTGGTGAAGTCAAAGCTGTTCTTCTGGCATTCCGAGGGGAGAAATCCCGGTTAGAGCAGTGACGAACCCTTAGGATATAAATCTCCGCCCCAAACCCCTACCCACCCCGAAACCCCACTCCAGCCGCTGACCTCCCGAATTGCCCCTCAGGGGTGGTGGCGGCAGTGGGTGGGAAGAGACGTGAGTGTCATGTCGGCATCGTCGTTGGCGTGGGTGGTGGTGGGGGCTGTTTTGGGGAGCGTGTTCGTCGTGGCCTGCGTCGTCTCCGTGGTGAAGGCAGTGAGGTAAGGATCTGTAAAGGAGCTAGATAATGATGATAATAATGATAACGATAACGATGATGATAATGAAGATGAATAATGATAATGATGATAATGATTATTATCATAACAATACGTTCGTTTTGCACTTTTAAACCCCTCAAAGCACTTTACATACACTAGGTGCTTGACACGGAAAGGACCCTTGATCAATACAATTATAACAACAATTATAATAATCATAACGATACATTTGTTTTGCACTTTTAAACCCCTCAAAGCACTTGAACTGACGGTAGGTGCTTGACACTGAAATGTCCCTTGGTCGGTTTCTTTGAAGAGACTTTGGGGATTCGGCGGAGTTTTTCTCCCGAAATCCTGGAAAAAAACAACAACCCCCATCAGAAACGGGAAGGGGTGTAAATGTAAGTAACAGAAGAAAAGTATTGTTGGAGACATCCTTCAAAGTGATGATGATCTGATATACTAATTTTGTACTGACTTGTTTGTATAATGAGTGCGTAACCAGTTAATTTGATGAACGAGAGAAGGGTGACGTGATGGGTTTTTTTTTCTGGAAGTGTTACATAGTTTTGTCATTTTCTTTCTCCTGTTAACGAGAATCTGTCCAGCAAATATGTCTCCTTCAGCCTGGTTCAGAAAGCAGGTCGTGTTATTTGTATTTGTATCTAGTTAGTTAGTTGTCAGCTATATTCATGTTTAGGTGCAATGCATTATGTTCATGCTTCAATATCCAACACCAAAGCACCATGTTCCCTCAGTGATGCCCCATGTCCTCCACGCCTTGTCGTTGTTCAGGGACCGCCGGCAGCTGAAGGCCCGCAACAAGGCGAGGAGGGCGGCGCACTCCAACGGCCAGGTGCCCGAGGCGAACCGGAGGCTGAGGCCCAACCTGGTGCTTGTGCACGACAGGGAGAAGGAGGACCGCGTGCGGCGGGGGTCTCCCAGCACAGCCACCACGCCGGGCAGCCTCCGCTCTCCCGGGGACCCGGGACCCATCCATCCGCACGTCACCACCGTGGCTCAGGTGGCCGGCCGGTCCGTCAGCAGGATATCGGGGAAAGCCGTCGGCGACGACGACGTACGCGCGGCGGCTGACTCTCACGTTATTTTTGGCGGTTCGCGCCTCTTGGGTCGGCGCCGCAGTGAGGAGATCTTCGTGGACTTCCGGACAGAGGCCATCGCTTTCCGGAGAATGTCCACGCCCGTCTACAGCGCCGGCTGTGGTGGTAGTAGTGCTGTGAACGGTGGTGGTGGTGGTGGTGGTGGTGGTGAGGGTGGTTTTGGTGGTGGTGGTGGCGGCGGCCTTATCTCTGCCTTCCCCGTGCCGCGGTGGTCAGCGGTGGACAGCGCCCCGTTCAGTGACTGCTGCGGCAACGGCGACGCCTTCCGCGTCAGAGCGCGGCGCTGCACAGACGGCGGCATCCTCTCCCCGAAGCCTGGCCCTCTCAGCCCCGTCGTCCCCGACAAAGCTTCCGGCTGCACGTTCCGCGTCCGATCGCCCTTTCCCGGGTTTTCCAGAACGCTCGATCCCGAGACTTCCCTGTCTAGCGCCGCCGCGGAGGGAGAGAGCGCGCTGGTCGGTGCCAGGAGGAACTCGTACAGTGCGGACGTGTCCGGTCGGGTGAGGGTAGACACGCCGGCTCCCAGGCGTCACTCTGATGACTGTCGGTACCCCGCCCTCTCCGGCTCGCTGTCCCGCCCGGGTCACGGCGCCGTGCGCGGTTCGCGGTGCCTGAGGGGTGACGGGGCAGGGGCGGGGGCGGACAACCCGGCCTATGAGGCCATGGGGGACGAGGGAGCCCTGTGAACAGCTGCCATGTAGGTAGCCTCCCTTTATAGGAACTGATTTTTGTACCACCGGTGAGAGAACGAAGAACTTTCGGGTGTATTTTTGTTTGATTGATTGATTGGTTTTTTTTTGTTTTTTTGTTTTTTTTGTTTGTTTTTTTAAATAAGGAATTGACCCTGTGAACAGCACTGTGTAACCTCCCTTGTTTGAACAGCTTTGTACCGGTGCATGAACGAACAACTTCCGGTTGTTTTTTGTTTGTTTGTTTTTTTAATACCTAAAAACAAATGTTTATTTTTATTTATTTATTTATGTATTTTAAAGGAATTGCATGCAACGCACACATTTGTGGGTCTTTGGAGTTCGTTAGTCTTGTTTTCCTCCACTTGTAATATAACTGATCATGACGTCGAAGTAAATACGGACGAAAGTGCTGCATGTGTTCGTTTTTTTCTTTTTCTTTTTCTGTGGACTGTTTTTACATTTAAGTTTCCCTGTTGAAATTATACATCTGTCGACTAGTTTCATAATGTTCAACATTTTCTCTGGTGAAACTGCAACTATGTGGACTTATATTTTCATAGTGCACATTTATTTTCTGTTGGAATCAGTTTTGCGGGTATTTTCAAATCTTTTGCACGAGTTTTCCTGTAAGAAATGCAGTTATGTGGACTATTTTTTTTATATTACAGAAGTTTTCCTTTTGGAACTATTCTGTGGAATATTTTCATACTGCACATTTTTTCCCCACGTTGGAACTAGTGATACATCTGTCTAATGGACACTGATGGGAGTCATAACAGTGTCAGGTCAGTTTGGTTCTTTGAGCCGCTCTGAGTGAGAAATGACAAAAGGCAAGAGCGGTGTGAGGTGAGTGTGCTCAGTCATTGAAGCCGGTAGAGTGTTTCCGGTGCGAATCCAGCAAGGAAATAAATGTGTGTTCTAGTTTGGCTTGATTTCTTGGAACTTGAATCTTGTAGAAGCAGGTTTAGAACAGGACTACAGTTGGAATGTCTACAAATGAATCCTATTAAGGATTCAGATAAAACAAAAGACCACTGGGACTTTGTATTTTGGCACTTGGGACTTTGTATATTGGCACTTGGGGCTTGTATTGGCCGTTGGGACTTTGTATATTGGCACTACAAGGGTTCTGGGCCTTGGCATGTGACGTTGGAGGCCCTCTAACTCTGTCCGGTGACATAGCTGGACGTTCATCCACCCATAGGGTGCCGGGAGTCTTTCAGTGTAAAACAACATCCACGCTTTCTGAAAAGCCTGCGCTGGTGATTCCCTCTTTTCTGTTGCTCTCTCTGAATCTTTTACGAGCTCTCCCTACGCTGTTGTCTTCTTTTCCTGCCTCTCAACACCCTTCCCCCATTTTGTTTTTCAAGCAAACCTTGACATCCTTTTCTTCTTTTTTTTTTCTCCCGGAGTGTACACCTTTGATTTTGTCTGTGGTGTTTTGCTCTGGCGATTAGTGATATTGTGAACATATGTATGGGCACTGGCTGTCTATTCTGCAATGTTATATGCACGTGTGGCTATTTTTAACGTGTTTTTGTATGAGGGAAGTATTTTTAATCCTTGTTGAACGATTTTTCGTTTAAATATGGAGATGATTAAGTGACTCCTCACTAAGCACAGCCTAATCCTATTTGCTTTATGGAGTTTAATGGTCAGAATATGTTACGAACTTTGTTTTGCTGTTGATTTTATATTTTGTTTTTGTTGTAAAAGTGTGGCAGGTTTGTGTTAGACGCAGTTGATTAATAGATTTTTTTTTTTAGCAGCCCTGATACGGTCTTGTGCTCTCGACTGGACAATAAGCAATATCAAACACCCCTTTGAGTTACCTCCCATCTTTTTAATTTCACCAGAAAGGTGAGGTTCCAGGAAGAGAAGCAGTGTACCAGGTGGAATCAGATTGGAGTCCAGCAAGAACCACGGTTTTTTTTTCTCTCCATTTATTGGAACTCGAGTGATGATGGTATTTTATG
Source organism: Babylonia areolata (assembly GCF_041734735.1). Taxonomy (NCBI): domain Eukaryota; kingdom Metazoa; phylum Mollusca; class Gastropoda; order Neogastropoda; family Buccinidae; genus Babylonia; species Babylonia areolata. The sequence goes on from NC_134896.1 coordinate 40,456,647, forward strand.
CAAGGGAAGAAAAAAGGCAAAACCAAACAAAAACCGATACATTCTATGTAGCCCTCGTGAAGGATCCTTGCTTTGGCAACACATGATGATCCGTGGAGAAAGTCTGTAGAATAATCCGCATTGTTTGGCTTTTTCTTTCTTTGTTTTTAACTTTCGGGATAAACACATTTCTTTTTGTTGAATACACCAGGCTTTAAATGACCGTTAAATGTTCAACATTCAGAATTGTTAAATTTTCCTCCAGCGAAATGCTGAGAAAATAAATCTAGTTGTGATTAGCCCCCGTGGTAAGTGTTTCTTTATTATAATAATTATATACATTTTTTAGTGAACGGTTTTGAAATTTGTTGTATTTTCCAAATATTACTTTACTGTTGACAAGAATGTTTTCCTTTAAAGGTTTATTGTCATTGGCTAATCTTTGGAATAATTCAATCGGCTGATTTTTGTGAATTTTATATCCCACCACCCTCTCCCTTCCCTGTTAAATGAACGCCTTAACAACGAACTGTTTTACTGACTTTCTGCATGATTCGCTTGAGCACAGTGTACAGTTTGCATGAGAGACCCCCACCCCCCACCGCCACTGAAACACTGTAAAGGAATACACGGCAGTAAATACATTGCCATTGCCTTGTTACCCCCTCCGCCCCCCCCCCCCCCCTTTTTCCCCCCCGCAGATTACTGTCTTTGTTCTTTTGTCTTGCGACTTATACCGGTGAGTTTGTTGTTAATCCTCCCCCCCCCCCTTTTTTTATGCGGGGGTGGGGGGGATGAAGTTGACGATCTGCGGCAAGACGGGAGGCCTTGAGTTGCGTCATGCTGTGCGCGTGGAGTGTGTCTTAGACTTCGTCAGTCCATTGCGCAACAGTGTGGTCTTCATCTGGCTCAGAAGCATGGGTTGCTGTCTACAGCAGGTCAATCAAGTTACAATTCTGTTTTATGAAACAGGTCTGCAAGAATTCATTCTAAGCGGTTATTCGCGGTTCATCATTATCATCATCATCACCGTAATGGCCACAATCACCATATTGATCACTCTGCCTCGTGGAGGATGCGTGGAGGTAGAAATGCCTTGATCGAAAGTACAAGACTCAGAGGAAAGAAGGGTATAATTATGGGAATTCTACTCAGGGTAGGTTTTTGCGGCTGACTGTTACTTTTCGCCCATTAATTTTAGGGGCTAGCCGATCCCACCCATCCTGAGGAGAAGCCAGGCTCCAAAAAGAAACTGGATTAAAAAAAAAAAAAAAAAGAAGAAGAAGAAAAAAAAAAAAAAAAAAAAAAGAGTAATGTTCTACGGAAGAGACTGGGATGGGTTTTTTTTTGGGGGGGGAGAACCTGTTTCTCCCTAGTCTAACTAGCTATGGTGAAGTATGAATACCTTGACACCCATGACTTAGTGTGTCAAGGGTTCCAGCTGCCACGGCTGTCTCTGGCAGCTCATTCCAGTGTCCGATGGTGTTTGAAAAGAATGAGAATCTACTTTACTGGGCTCTGCATTGAACCTGGCACAGATGTCGGGGATGACCCCAACACACCACGTCCAAGCTGAGTGCTTGTGGAGGTTTGACTGCAGAACCGAAAGACCCAGGCATCTACCACTACTCACTACTTACAGAAGGCTACAGTTCCCTGGTATTTGGGCACTAAGGTATTCTATTCTGTAGCAAACCGAGGTGCTGTTTATGGTCCTCTTGCTGGTTTGAATCGCTGACTTCTTTATAGCCGACTACGGGACCTATATCCGAGACTGAAAGCTGGGTAAAAGAAGCCTTAGATCAAACCGTATGAGTTCCCCTGACATAAAGCGAAATACAATGACATTGTAAATGATACTATCAGGACCTGATACTATCAGGCAGTGTTGAAGGCGCTAGCCATTCTGTTTATCTTGTCACCACCGGGACAGTAAAGCAAAGAAAGAATACGTTTAGTAAGAATTTGAGAACGACTGCCCTGACCAGTTCCACAGAAAGAGGAGTTAACAACACTGCCTAGCTGTCAAGACAGCAGTATTATTGGTTACAAACAGAATGAGAGGGAGACTGCCTGGAAAATATAAAACGGGAATTGAGAAGGCAAAAATGAGGGAACCGAAAGCAGAAACCAACAAAACCTCCAAAGAAAGTGAAGGGGAATATGGCTGAAAAAAAAGGATAGAAAAAGGGTGTGTGTGTGTGTGTGTTTTTGTTGTTGTTGCTTTTTTGCATTAAAGTTCCAGAAGGCAGGGGTACTACTTACAGCTGAAAAGCTACCATCCTCCTCCTCATGGGAGGAGGGAGGGAAAGTGAAGAGACTCACAAAACTTTCACCAGAACAGTGTTGTATTGCACTGGTGCAGTCTGCCGGCTCTGAAGGAGGGACAGCCAGAAATTCTGCTCAGCGCTGCAGTCACACTGCAGGGGTCGTTTGGTGACGGTTCAGTCTGACCGTCGTTTCATCACGAGTGGACTGGTGGCTGGGTGGTAACACATTCATCCACGAAGCAAGGGAATCTAAGTGCACGGGATCGAAGCCCCCTATCCCCCTCCCCCTCCAATAGACCTCGTGTGGTGGTCAGGACGCTAGTCATTTGGATGAGACGATAATCCAAAGCCCCAAGTCAGTATTAATGCACTTAGTGCATGTAAAAGAACCAAGGGCAACATACAGGTTGTTCCTGGCAAAATCCACTCGGAAAGAAAAAGGAAATTTGCAAAGGGGATGTAACCTACTTCGGGAGGTTATCGGCCGTAGCTACTTTCGTTTTCTCCGCACAGGCGGGAAGTAGTTTGCACAGGACAGGAATCAGACCCCTGCCGGAGTCTGCACTAGTGGGTCACGGTTAAGTATGTGTAATTAAAAGCAAATGCACCTACAAACAGGGGGAAAAAAAGAAAAGGCGGTGCTGCACCATAGTGACATGTTCTCCGTAGGGAGAGTAGCTTGAATTTCATACAGAAAAATGGCATGACAGAATAATACAATACAAATACAGAACAAATAATGACATTGGATGCATGGTTTTTCAGTCACACAAGACATGCCTTCCCTGGACCTCTGTCAAAATGACTGCAATGACTATGCCACAGATGCAACAGACTACTGTCATTGAGGTATTGTTATCAGAGGACATGAAACGCACACTGGTATTTCTGTATTGAGTATAGAAATTGATGTACATATGACAAATGTAAATGTAATGAAGAAAAGTTTTATGCATGTATCAATGGTTTCCATGATTGTCGTAAGATTTTGTCTGTCTCCTCTTATTAAAAGTGAGTACATGGAAACTTGTTCAGTGTGCATGTGAGGAAGAAATCAGAATTGTCTTTGAATTTAAAAACACAAAATGAAACAAAACTGAATCTTTGAAGCTAAAAGGCAATGTATCAGCAGCTCTGTATAGGTCTGAATAACAGAAGAGCTTTGGGAATCAGACTATTGCACACTGTTATCTTTTTCTTTTTTTAACTGTTTTACTTGGGATGGTTAGATTTAAACAAGTCATAAATATACTATACAAGAGTTTCCTTTTCAAAAGATTAAAAAAAAAAAAAAAAAATCTTGTACACAGTAAGCTTCCCTCCAAAAGATATATATCTTGTACACAGTATCAGTTCGTATTTGTGTTGTCTTTGTTAACTGGAAATGGCAGCTCTGCCGAAACATTGCACCTGTCTCATTTTCAATTTGTTCTTTGCTGTTTTAGGTATATTCTCATGAAAGCAGCACCCTTGACATTAGTCTAAGTATTAGTACAGTATACTGTCTTAGGAATAAGACTGATCAGTCAACCTTTCAATGAAATTGTTTTATCTTTTCATAAAAACTGAGCAATGAAAAAAAAAAAGTCTGGTAAAATCATCTGTGACTGGTCACAAAATGAAAGCTGAAACACATGTGCACATATCCCTGGACAGTGCTTCTGATGCGAGGAAAACCTAACAGGTTTCAGATACAAGTCTTCATGCCAAAGTCAGCATCTTTTGACTGACAATTCCCACGTTGATCAGAATTCCCTTTGAAGGTGCCTTTCTTTTCACTGAACTGCTGTTATTCTCAGAATGGAAAAGGCTGGTCTAGTTGGTTCTGGTGTGTAGTTTCATAAAAAAAAGTGTTATTTCTTTTCCCCTCATTTTATCAAATGGTGAGAAATAATGATCAACATACAAGACAAATTCATGGGTTCTGGTGCTTGAATTATCAGTGTAATTGTCCTCCATTTTTCTTTTCTCTCACCAGAGCTATTTTCACCAATAGCAAAAACAAAACAAAAAAGCAAAACTCATCCTTTTTCACACATGCATAGAAACACACCAATGACCACTTCATTTTTTTAAAAGGACTGTTTATTAACATACTCTTTAAAAGAAGCAACACAGCTTTCTTCCAGGGGAAAAAAAACCAGGAGGGGTAAAAACGGGGGAAGCCACCATTGTACTGTGCAAGAATCCCCCCACATCAAAGACAGTACAACCGGCAGTTCACAAAACTTTGATATGGCCCGGCCACCCACACACAATGACAGCACCAACAGAAGATAGGTGGACAGCTTCTCTCACAATCTCTCTGGGGGGGAAAAAAGGACTGCTGCAAATAGACGTGGGCACTAGCACCTCACTTATTTACTGTCAATGCCGTCACAGGAAAACGGGAAACGAACACACTTCATCGTCATGACGCTGCAGTCTGATTTTATAATCTGCAGCATGATCAAGTCACTCAGCATGTTGAGCAAAGACGGGCAGTTCATCCACAGAATCAGTTTTTTAGAACATGCACTCGATTTCCTCAACACCTGAACAGGGAACAATTCACTTTCAATCAAATATCATATCCTGTAATTTCTTGGGGGATTAAAAAAAACAACTTTTAAAACTTTTTTTTTTTGGTAAACCTGTGCTAAAAGACAGAAAGGACATAAGATTTATTTTCCACCAGTGATGACACCCTTTCCTTACGTTCTGCGTAACAAAAAAGTACTCTTAAAAATGTAAACCATTACCAAAAGTGAAATACTGTACAGACCATGTATCATGAGGTAGACCTCTGCTGGGTTATATAACTGGCATCCATGGATGCAGTTCAGTAATTGTTCTGCAATGGAAAACATGTACTCCTCAATGAACCAGCAGCACACACCTGGCTTCTCTATGAACACCCACCTTTCTCTCCTACCACCATGTACACACACACTGTTGGCTAAATGGACTGGGAAAAGAATTCGCTTCATACATGTGCAAAATTTTAGTCTTGCTGCATGAGAATCTGTCCTTTAAATCTTTCTGTACTAGGTAATGACTCACAATACATCCTAACAAAGTCTCTCCGCTCTGGCAGTTCCAATTTTATTAAATGTTGCATTTCCACAGTGGCAAGTTCAACCAAACAGGTACACATGACAGGAATAACCAGTCGTTACAGAGTAACCTTCAGAGTATGCTTTCAATGGCTGTCATTTATTGTAATATCATACAATATTATTAAGTGGCCACCCTGTCATTTATTGTTAATCATGCAATATTATGAAGTGACAGAATAACTTGTCTTTAATGTGTGCTTTTGTTTGTTATGCATGTCTCATCTTGTCTTGAGTGACTACAACTGTCTTGCATGCAATGTTTTGTTTGTGGCTACATTTGGATTTTCTCCCATCTTTTAACTGTAAAATGGTAATTCTTCCACTATGCCATGCATTGTACAATTGTACAAACTTTGCTTTGAATAGCTGGCATTTCAGCCATACTGCAGTAAGAGAATGGATCTGTGCTATTGCCATTAATGACCTAATCATGGACAGAACTTGCCCCCTTTACATACTGAAAATAAACAGATGGATTATAAAGACAAACAAAATGCACATCCAAGAAAGTTACCGCAATGGACACCAGACAATGAGAATGATACAACAGTCTCTGAAGAACCAAAAACAGTGATTGGAGGAGACCTTTCTGTAAAAACCAAACATTTTACCTAAACAAGGTATTTAAGACCTTGATGAACACATGTTCACGTTGTTCACCCAACACACAACACTCATGAACCATGCTAGAAAAACCATACAGGATTAGCAAAGTAAAAGATTAAATAAGTAACAAGTAGGCCACATATGAAACCCACTCGGCTACAGTGATGCTCAATGTAAACCGGAGCACAAAACAGACATTCACACCATCTATCAGCAACCACTGAAGTCTCTCATTTTCCAAAGTCCATGTACAGCTCTTGGAAACAGATACGAGCACAGTTGACACCAGATATCAACTTGGTTACCGTGAATGTATATATCATCACTTTCAGACCTCTTGGTAGTAAAAGTCTTTTCTCCAGTCTCACCACAAGAACCACATTTGAAGTTTTCGATTGTGTGATTTTTCCTTTCCTTTTTTTTTCAAAAATCAATTCTACCATTTCTTTTGGTGAATAATGTTCAGTGAGCAATTTACTGATGGATCTCTCATAAAAAAACCTATCTTACCATCAAATCAATTTCTCTTTTTTAATCATCATTTTAAAATAAAATCTTTCTCCCCATCTCTCCCCTCCACACACCCCCACCTCTCTCTCTCTCATGACAAAAATTCATTCTTTCACACTAATTACTCACATCCTCAAGTATTCACATATCAACAACCATCACTATCCTCACTCGCACAATCTATTTACATAGCCATTTTATTTCTCTCTCCCGCATACACACACACACAGAGCCGAGTACACACGCGGTGACACCCAGGCACGCGCACAGCTTTGCACTGGAAGCATGAAGGCGTCTGCTGTACAGAGGTGAAGATCTGGGGAACATCACTCTGGGAACCCATCAGGTCTGCAACACCAAGAAAAGGGGATCAGAACAGTAGTAAACAGATCCACTGGTTCTTTTACACTGAGTATACGTGGTCAGAACAGTACTGAATTGATCCTTTAATTCTTTTACATCAAGAAAATGTGATCATAACTATTGAATGACAGCACATGCACACACGTACTTCAACACATACTCTGACAGATGCAACAGCCAAGCGATTATGGCACTGGACTTTCAATCTGTATCTCTGCAGGCCCTGGTTGGAATCCCAGGTACAGCATCTGATGGGTAAAGGGTGGAGAATTTTATGATTTCTCAGGTCAACAGATGTGTAAACCTACCAGTACCTGAACCATCTTCATACATATACACACACAAATGATCAAACATGCACACTGGAAGATCCTGCAGTCCACGTCAGCATTGGATGGGCTATGGAAACAAAAAATACCGTGCATACACCCCCCCAGAAGAAGAGTATGGCTGCCAACAAGCCTGGTTAAAAAAAAAAAAAGAAAGAAAGAAAAAAGGTCAGGCTCATACATACGAATGAATATGGGAGAATTACAACCCACAAATGCAGAATAAAAGGACCACCAACACCACCAATACCAGTTCTCAGTGTGTCTGACCTGGACATGGAGACCCACAGAGGCCTAGGCAGAACTGTGGTCAAGCATAGTAGTTGGGGGATATCAGCAGATCCGTTAACACCACCAGCTGGTCGTCTGTGAACATCTGTTTGTGATCGTGCCAGTTGTCGTGGTGGGTACGGCGGAAGTCTGACAAGGTCTTCTTCACGGTCATCTGCACAACATGCACCTCAATGCTTAATATAGGGATAAAAGCATAAAGTCTGTACACACACAAAACAGTTTTCTAACTTTCTTCTGAAAAACATCTGTTATTATTCCACAATAGTTTTCATCCTCTTCAAAACGACAATCTGACATTACATCAATAAACCAAAACATGTCAGCATGATTCTGTTTCCACACAACAAAACATACATTTCCTTTTTCGATTTCACACACACAACAAAATGTGTGAGAAGAACTTATCTGAAATGTACAAGTTTAAAAAATCATCAATGCAAAAATCAGCTGACTGCCTTTCATAAACGACCTTTCACTGCAGGACTAATCTGAATGTGCTAATGGCCACTGACATGAATGAAAGCTCCTTTGGTTTGAACATGACAGTCAAATGCAGGGTTCCAACAGGTCTGAGTCATCAAAACTCCATATTTTTCCCATAATTTTTTTCCCAAACCCTGCATTACATTTTCTAATGCCCCAAAATACATACAAACATACCAGTATGCACTAGCACCAACTTAACAGAATTAATTACCCCACAGATTGGGAGGTTATGAGAGAAAGAGTGAGAAGGGTGAGTATGGGATGCTAAAACACTGTTCCATAAAAAAAAATTCAGAGATTTTGACATTTAACTAATTATCTTTACTTCAACTGCCTTGTTTCTTTTTTTCTTTTCTTTACATAACCAAAATCTTTAGATAAGGTAAAAGGTATCATGAAAATTCCAAGACTTTTCCAAAATTTTGGGGATAAAACATTCATCTCCATGACTTTTCCAGCCTTTGACTGGTCTTCCTGTATTTCCAATCCTTTTCCAGACTTCCAAAACCCTGCAGTTAAGAAGTACATGACTGTCCTTCACCTGTCAACAACACCCAGTCCCCGAAGCATTGACCTAAACGGGTTGCTGATCGCTGACATGAACACAAGCTTTTTGATTTGAAAATGGCAGTCACATACAATTAAGTCACCAAACCAAGTCTCCTTCACCAGCCAAGCAGCACTGACCTGAATGGGCTGCTGGGTTGCTGACATGAACACAAGCTCTTTGATTTGAAAACCACAGTCAAAATACAATCAAGTCACCAAAACTACAGTCAAATACAAGTCACCAAAACCACAGTCAAAATACAATCAAGTCACCAAAACCAGTCAAATACAATCAAGTCACCAAAACCACAAATACAATCAAGTCAAATACAATCAAGTCACCAAAACCACTGTCAAATACAATGAAGTCACCAATACCACAGTCAAAATACAACCAAGTCACCAAAACCAGTCAAATACAATCAAGTCACCAAAACCACAGTCAAATAAAATCAAGTCACCAAAACCACAGTCAAAATACAATCAAGTCACCAAAACCATGGTCAAAATACAATCAGATACAAAAAAAACACAGTCAAATACAATCAAGTCACCAAAACCACAGTCAAATAAAATCAAGTCACTAAAACCACAGTCAAATACAATAAAGTCAAGTCAAATGCAATCAAGTCACTAAAACCACAGTCAAAATACAATCAAGTCACCAAAACCAAATACAATCAAGTCACCAAGACCACAGTCAAATACAATAAAGTCACCAAAACCAGTCAAATACAATCAAGTCACCCAAACCAAATGATTCTCCTTCACCAGCCCTGCAGCACTGACCTGGATGGGCTGGGGGTCGTTGACGTGGATGCTGAGGTCCATGAGGACCTGTGGGATGAAGTCAGGCACGTCATAGGGGTGGGCCTGCACACAGGCACTAAGCCCCAGCACCCCTGCGTGACGCTTGATCAGCTTCTCCAGAGAGTCGGGCTCCGTGCTGGCCTGTCGCTTCTTCAGCTTCACTCGCCTCAGGTGCTCAAAGTGGCTCTGCAAGGCACACACAACACAATACGGCTGCATGTTCCCTTTACCTTCATCAACACACTTGTCTGAGAAAACAAACATCTGCCCTGTTGCTTGCTGCCTGCCCCTGGACCAAGCAATTCTGACTGCAGCAGTCAACGCTAGAAAATGTGTTGCATAAAATCCTCCCTTTGCACATACTGTAAAATTCAGACTATTAGCTGCAAGTTTTTCCCTCAACTATGACCCCTGTGGCTAAAATAACAACGCAGCTTGTTTGTGGATTTTTCCAATGTTGCAGGTTTTCCAGATGACACGTTCAGGTCAAATCAAGTGTTGCCATCAGTCTCCAGTCTATTTCAAAAATCACCTTAGATTTCAAAACTGGTTTTTACTCTTCCTGAATAGAAAACTCGTTGTAAAAGTGTGCCAGTGCATGCGTGTAAACATTTCCAGTATATAAACCACTCTGGCTATGTATCAATAAATTTCCAAATTCTGGGGTTGTGGCTTATATAGCGGTGCATTCAATAGGCCGATTTTTACAATAATTTCATTTGCATTCATAGGCAGTTCAGAGAGTAGTTTCTCCCTAACGCTCTTGCATCGTGAGGTCCTACCTCCATCTGTCATCTATGGTCATCAATGGCAACAGCCAAAACTAAAAGTGGTGGTCACAACTGGCAATTTGTTGGTTGAGGTCCACAGGCAAAATTTCACAGGACCGATAAACTGTCAGTTGTGGCCGGAAATGTAATTATAGGGTTCTGATCAGCTCATATCATCAGACAAAAACAACTTGTCCAGAGGATATCACTTCAAAGGGCAATCCCAAAAATGTCCATTGTCACAGCTTGACAGAGATATATGCTTTTACTTGATTTAATGCTAACATAGCAGAGAGATATATTATGTTTTATTTCATCAAATGGTAAAGCAGCAGACACAAGTATCATATATTTTACTTCATAAAACAGTAAAGCAGCAGACAGAAGTATCAGTATAATATATACCTCACTTCATTAAATGGTAAAGTGACAGAGTCAGATAATAATGTTCCAAACTATATGACAACCAAGAACTGGAGAAAACTACGTCATTCACGACCAGAACTGGACTGATGGTGTAGCTGTGAACACTAAGAAGATATTGATGTTCATACAAGCATTTTCTAAATTTTCACATGAACTGTTTGCAATTTCAATCTCAATTCACACAAGAACTAAGAACACCACCTTCCACTGGTTCATGCAGACAGAGAGACAGGGAGCCTAAAAGAACACCTACCAACATATCCGAGTTCATCTGCAGAAAGCCGCAGTGCATCAGCCCACTCAGTGTCATGGCTGCCACTTCCCTCACCTGCCCATCAAAACACTCATTGTCACCTCCTGACATGCACTTCACAGCGATATCCACAAGGTTCATACAGGCTTATTATCACTAAATTCAAAAACTTTAAAAACAAAAACCCCATAGGTCAGACATTCAAACCTATCATGTCCCCATAAGCCAAACATTTCAAACTGCGATGTCAAAAAACCAGCTGTGATGCACTATATTCTGAGTGAATGATTACATTACCTCTTTCATGAATCATCATCTACATCAAACAGAACAACAATTTTAGTCAGACAGCCTTTCAGGATTGGGTCTTTTAAACTATTTGTTCACTTTTCAAATAAGATATGAACATTTCACTGTGCACTGTGCTGTGTTTCATTAATCACTGACTGAAATGTTTGTTTGGTGATGTTATTTTATTTTTTTATGATCATGGATCATTTTCAAAATACTTTTAAAGAATTAATAGGCATGTTAATTCTTTAATTAAAAATTTCCTTGTTTTTTCTAACATAACTGGTGGGTGGCAGGGTTTCCTCACTAACAACAGTCATTAGCACCACCACAATCACAGACAGCTCTTCTTCTTCTGCATCTGTGGGCTGTGACTCCCACCTTCACTTGTATATGTATCAATGGGCTTTTACATCCATGGCTGTTTTTAGCTCTGCAATCATGTAGGCAGCCATACTCTGATTTCCAGGGTCTCACCTCCAGCCTCTCGTCACAGAGCAGGTGAAGCAGCAGCTCACGGATGGCAGTCTGACTTTCCTGGTTCTGCAGCAGGAAGAAGTTGCCGAAGACGGCAATCTGGACAAAGTGCAGGATGGCCACTCGGGCGTGCCACGACTCCAGCCCTGCCACCTGAAGAAACACAACACTTGCTTTGGTCAGTCTCTGTGACAGGTTAAAAGGGTGGGGTGGGGGGTTCTCAACCTTCCATATTGCAGCACATGCATACACACACACACACACACACTCTGTGATAGCAAACTGGATGGGGTTTTCCTCAACCTTCCATATCACAACGCATGTACTCACACGCTTCTTGTCCATGGAACAAATGAGCACAGAAGTGTCCACCAAGCCCTTCTCTGCTGTGCCCCTGAGGACTCCCCTTGTCATCCATCATCACATCTATTCAGGACAAAACTACAAGGGCTATCCCTGGACTGTCTGAATTGTCAGACTCACCTGATGCTGGAACAATACAAAGTCCAGGTGGGACGCTAGAACTGTGATGGACGAACCTGGGTGTGGCCGTGTATGGGGGAGTAATGCCACTGAAACGGTGCAGATGATGGGGCAGCAAAAACAAAACAAAACAAAAAACAAAAAAAAACAAAAACAAAAAAAGTCCAGGTGGGTACAACTACCCTCATAGCTGTTTTATGCTGATGACAAAAAACCAATCCCCATGTTAGGGTGCCAACTGGGCAAACAGCCTTCCACCCATAAACACTGTATGATCTTCCCCAAGAAAGTCACGGATGCAAAGCCTCAAAAGTTGTCACTGACAAGACAGAGAGACCTGAACTTCTGTTCAGCGGTCTCAAAACTAACTCAAGAACAAGTCTCCAAGACTACACGTGAAATATGTGAAACCGGGAGCCCCCCATATGAACTATTCAGTCCAGTGGGACAGGTGGGCAAATGAAGACGGACACACACACTTAAAAAAAAGACCACCCGGGGAGAATGTGATGAGTTGTGGCACCCCCCACTGACCTCTTTGATGGTGTTGAGGGCGGTGGGCAGGATGTCTGGGGTGAGCAGGCACGAGGACAGGTTGGTCAACGTCGCCTTGCAGTCTGTGCGCAGGTCTTCATCGTTCATCACACTCGACAGGTTGCAGATCTGAACACACCCATTACACACACATTGCACACCATCTTCATCAAACATCATCATTAGAAGCAGTAGCATTAGCAGTATCAGCATAAGAAGTAGTAGCAGTGTTAATTTTCTCTTCATTTCTTTATGCCTTGTTGACTTCAAAGGTCATATCCACGCAATTGTCCAAAAAACAGCTCCAATGCAAGTTGGAACTCTGCATGCAAACTGACCACTGCTCCCAGGCTAGGCTTCAAACTCCCCGTACAGAATGAAACTGCTCCCAACACTGGCTGGGGACTCTCCACACAAAGTGACACCACTAACCCACTCTGAAAGTGAAACAGAACCACGAGAACCAGTCTGCTGAGCCCATGAGACACCCTCTGTCAGACAGTCTTCTCTGAAAGGAGGTACTGTAAAACACAGTAACACACATAATCATCACTGGAAAAAGACGTTAACAACACCACAGCAAACTCTCAGTGTGGAAATTCTTCTGATCTCCCAGGTCAACAGTATGTGCAGACCTGCTAGTGCCTTAACCCCCTTCATGTGTATATGCATGCAGAAGATCAAATACCAATATCACAGATCCAGTCCAAGTCAGTGCTTAGCGCGTTGCAGAAACATGAACAAACCCAGTGTGCACGCCCCTCAAAATGAAGTATTGGTGCCTGCATCGTAGGGTAAAAGACGTCATGCACAACTGAGTGAACGTGGAAGGTGCAGCTCATGAACGCAGAAGTAGAAACCATAGATAAGAAAGAAAAATGGAAGGAAAGAAAGAAAAAGACAACCGAAAAGAAAACAAAACCTCTCAATCTTAAAGGGGAAGTTTACCTACACAGTCAAAGCGATCTTTTTGCAAAACCTAAAGAAGGTTCAGGCTTCCTGTTTTTTGTTTAATCTTTTCAAATTTTCTTTTCACCATCTGTTTTTGACAGCAGAGTGTGGGAGACAGACTTCAATGCTGCTTTATATCACATGGGAGGGACTGAAGACTCCATGAGGATAAAGAGGAGAACACTACAGGAGAAAGCTGTATGCTGGCATCAAGAACACCTGGCCCCTCAGCTCTGAGACTGTGGGAGAGGAGCACTGAGGTGTAGAGTGAACCGTCAACACAGAAGATGCTTGATCCAGGGTTTTACTGGGTAATGGTAAACATGCATTTAACACACGCATACACACACACACACACAAATTTCACACACAAATTTCACACACAAGAATCATTCCACAATGATACCAACAAAAGACCTGACTAAGCGCGTTGGGTTACGCTGCTGGTCAGGCATCTGCTTGGCAGATGTGGTGTTGCGTATATGGATTTGTCCGAACGCAGTGACGCCTCCTTGAGCTACTGAAACTGAAACCAACAAAACACAACACAACACACACACAACCAGAGCCAAACAACAGCCCAATCAATCAGTACAAACTGCCACACAAAAGAAAGACTTGTACGCAGAGTGAAGAAGGTGAAGCATCAACTTACCACAGGCAAAAGAGGAAAGACGTCTTCAGTCAGAGTGTTGAACCCTCTCACACAGGAATGGTTCAACCACTTCAATACTGGGGACATTAAAACAAACAAACATGCATCACCAAGAAGAAATAGATAAATGATACATCACAACATAACAAAACAAGAAACATACATCACCAAAATGATACATTACAACATAACAAACAAGAAACATACATCACCAAAAAACAAAAAACAAAGCAACTCTGACAATACAAAAAATAAATGTGTCATCCACAACACCAAGAAGAAAAAAATTGTGACATGACATGAAAGAAATACTTATCACCAAGAAGAAACAACAGGTGAAATTACAACAAATGTGACACCAAGAAGAAACAAATGGTGACATTACAACAAACAGAAGATGACAATACAAGAAAGAAATATGTGTCACTTAACAGAAACAAATGATAACATTACAAGAAACAAATGTGTCACCCAGAAGACATTAATGGTGACAATACAAAAACAAACATGTCTCACCCAAAGACGACATAAAGGATGTAATCAGAAGAAACACACGTGTCCCAAAGAAAGAAAGAAAACACAACCTCGAAAGAAACAAAAGTTACAAACAAGAATCAAAGGAAATTTTCTTCACAAATGGCATCAGAAGAAACAAAGAAGAAACATGTACACAAAAGAGAACACAAACACAGGACTCATATCAGCTATACACTTGATGGGTACAACAGCCGAGGGGTTGAAGTGCTGGATTTTCAATCTGAGAGGTCCTGGGTTCGAATCTCAGTTGTGGCGCTGGGAGGTCTGAAGACAGAGATTTTGCCAGTATGTCAGGTCAACAGATGTGCAGACCATCTATTGCCTGAACCCCCTTTGTGTGTATCTAGTTGTGCAGAAGTTCAAACACATGCTAGTTTCATGACTGCAGCCTAGTTTCCTGTCTTGCACACCCGTATAATCCTCTTCTCCTGTTAAATACATGTAATTGAAAGAAGATTTCCCCGACTATGCCCTGTCACCTGTCTTGCACACCCCTATAATCCTCTTCTGTTAAATAACGAGTGCTTGAAAGAAGATTTCCCCAACTATGCCCCATCACCTGTCTTGCACACCCCTATAATCCTCTTCTGTTAAATACGAGTGCTTGAAAGAAGATTTCCCCAACTATGCCCCGTCACCTGTCTTGCACACCCCCATAATCCTCTTCTGTTAAATACGAGTGCTTGAAAGAAGATTTCCCCAACTATGCCCCGTCACCTGTCTTGCACACCCCCATAATCCTCTTATGCTCGGCTAAGTATGTGTAACTAAAAGATGATTTCCCCGACTACGGCCCAGTTACCTGTCTTGCACACCCGTATAATCCTCTTCTCCTCGTCCTCAGAGTCATCCTCATCCACCTGCATGGTGGCGTTGTCCACGCTGCTGTCAGAGCCCGAGAGCTCCCTGTCCTGGGAGGCCTTGGTGACAGTGGCATTGTTGGTGTCTCCCCGGTCCAGCTGAGCGTCCTTCAGGGGCTGCAGGTGGGTCAGCAGCTGCTCCAGGAACTGCGACCTCTGCGGGGAGCGTGACTGTGACCGCGTGTTGAGGCGGTAGTCGTACAGGAAGATGTTGGACAGCAGGCTGCACGCATGTACAAATACACACACAATATGTTTTCTGCAAGTTTCTCAAAAGCTGTCACTGTGATCGGGCAAATCAGTTTATAAAATTACCAGAGATGCCAACCGCTGTCAAGTGTTTGTAGGAACTGTCAGGAAATTCAGTCGGAACATTTGAACTTGATAAGAACATCCGGACTCCAAGCCACATCAGAAAAATAAAATTTTTATCTACAAGGCATACAAACACTTGGGCCTACCTGCAACATGGTGTAACTGCTATGGTTAAGCTGACTGGTCCACTCATGTAAAACGCACTCAATCAGCTAAGCATCAGCACATGAGACCAAAGTTAGTAGTGACTGCCCTGGCCTCGTGATCGATAGGTGAAGAGCATCTGGTTTATATTACAACAAGAAAGCATGTGACTATGCTATGGCCTCGTGATGGATAGGTCAAGAGCGTCTGGTTTATATTACAACAAGAAAGCATGTGACTATGCTATGAAGCTGAAAACAAACTCCTTAGAAAAAATTTGACGTTGGTGTAATGTCGGAACAAACTGCGATTGAGCGTACAAAGTACAGTGAAATCATAACAATTGGCATCTCTGTATTAGTACATCCATATCATCATCATCATCCCCTAAATACACAAATCAATATACACTTCACCACATCTACCAGGCAGATGCCTGACCAGCAACATAACCCAACCCACTAGTCAAGTCTTGAGTGCATGCTTCAATATAATTCACTATCTATCAGAGAGGATTTCTGCTTCAGAATTTTGCCAGGGAACAACCACTATGCTGCCATGGGTTCTTTTTCAGTGTACCATGAATGTCCTCAGTTTATTGTATCATCTGAATGACTAGACAGTCAGTTTGACTTTCCAGTCAAACTTTTGAGTAAGGGCAAGACCGAGATTCAAACCTGGACCCTCATGAAGCCATTGTTTAGCATATAAGCATCTTAACCCTCTTCTCCACAACTTCAGAGTCATCCTCCTCAACCTGAGAGAATAAATCTTTTTTTTTAATCCTTTGAAACCTATTGGTGCAAGGTGGATATACATCAGCAACATATGCACTACTTTTGTTTTCGAATAAAGCAGTTTTGTGGTCTTAAAAAGTGACTGGATTTAAAAAAAAAGTTATTGTAACACATGAGATCAGTGATAAAATAAAGATAGTGACATGTCACATAACAATCTTTCCCTTCTTTATGAATTTCCCAGCATTAAACACACTCCCCACCCTGCGGTGATTAAATTACAAAGAACAAAACCTGACTTTGGTTTCAAATTTGCTGTCCACTTATTAAAACCTATTCTTCTTGAAATGACTGCAAGCCTCAAACAATCAGTTATAATATAGTATTTCACAGGATCAGAGAGATAATATGCCACACACACAGAACAGAGAGATAATATGCTGAACTTGGATAATCCGCATAACCTCACATTCACTTCCCTCCCAATACAATAATAAAAATCAAGTTAAAAAACAACAAAAGTCACAGACATTCAACTATACCTAACCTTTTTCTTTTTTTTTTTTTATAAATCACAAGACATTCTTCCATACATTCAGTACAACCTGGAACACACAACATAAACGACAAAGTCATGCCTTTTAGCGGGAATGGTGTCTGTGGACAAACAGGACAACTAATAGCTGCACTTCACTTCTGAGTCACTACAGTACATACAAGAATACTACTACTAGTACTACTGATACTACTACTACTAATGGCATTTTGGAAATCGCAGCAGTCTTCTTTGAGAAAAAAATATCAAAGCATATTCGCACTGATTAATCACTCACATTCACACAAAAGCGTGACAAGGATGAATCAAAGTGAGGAGCAAAGAACAAAGCACAACACACAATAATCCTTCATTCACATGCTCAAGAACAGCTTTAAAGGGTTTAATAATCAGTGTGGAATGTCACAAACAGAAAGAGAAAGTCTGCACAGACACTTGCAAAAAAAAAAAGACATTCTTTGGGAAATAGGTTTGACAGTTTTAAGGACTGACAAGAAGGCACCGAAGGCAAGCCTTTACAACCACAGACAAGCCAGAAGTGTACCCACGACCCATCCCCCCATGCCCTCACACATACACAGTCACACTCTCCAAACAACACAGCCATCACTGAACCATGACCCAAGCACTGAACAACTTGACCCTAAAAGCTCTTTACCACCACATCCTTAAATGCACAGATCGGAGCACTTTGACAACCAACGATGCAGGTGCATCAGAGTCCCTGAACTCAACTTCAAATAAAGAAGTCTACCTGCACCAGCCGCCGTGGCGAAGTGGTTAGCGTCGTGGACTGACGGCTGGGAGGACACGGGTTCGAATCCCAGCGGAGGTGGGTTTTTCGGCCCGTGGCTGGCTCCTACCCAGAGTTGAGTGTGCTGTGGGCTCAAATGGGGAGACTGGGACCACACAGTCAAGTGTCATCCACTTCAAGGATGCGTCTTTGGGTGTGTTGCTCTAATTACCTGACCTCACCGTCATCCTCCTCCTCCTTCATCATCATCAATATAAACAAAATAGTCTCAAAGTTTGTGGCCTTTCATGCCCTGCTCTCATGGTGACCTCAGTTTCGACACCCCTCCACTTCCGTGCTTGAGTGCTGTCAATGTCGTCAGTGTCGGCAGATTCATGGGGGGCTGTTGTTTGAGGGACGTGGTGGCAGTCACCACTCTGGGAGGGATGTTCACTCAGTCTGGCTCCGCGATTAAGTCATTATTGTCATTAGTAGGGGGCTTAGTAGGTGGTGTCCTAAGTACGTTAAAACAGAACAGGCACCACTGAACACCACCAAAGTGACTCAGCGACCTAACATTGATGGTTCCCTGTGGACTGCCGACGCTGGAACAGCGAAGGATGAACCCAGGTGTGGTCATGTATGGGGGAATCTAAATGAGCGGCATGGGAGTAATGCCACTGAAATGGTGCAGTTGATGGGGCAGCAAAAAAAAGAAAAAAAAAAGAAAAAAAAGAAGAAGTAGTTTACCTGCCGAGCTGGTCTCGCACAGCCTTGTAGTGGTGGCCGAGATGCGGGGTCACATCGGTCAGAATGCGGTGCATAATCTGCGGCACTCTCCACTCCTGCTGGATGAGGCCCTGCTGCAGCATCAGCAACCGGCTGACACACACACACACACGTCACGTATGTAACATACACACACACAGAGTTACACATGTGATATACACAAACACAACACACACATACGACATGCACACACACAGTAATACACACACAACAGTCAAACACATGATACACACACACACACATATGATACACACACACACACACAGTCATACACACATAAAGACACACACATATAGTCACACACACATATAGTCACACGCACACACACACACAGACACACATGGACAGTCACACACAATATACACACACACACATAATACATACACAACACACACATGCACACACACACACTTATTACACACATACACAACATACAACACAATCACACACACAACCACCACCACATGCATACACATTTAACACACATACACAACATACAACACAATCACACACACACACACAACCACCATACACACACACAACCACCACACACCATTATATTTTATCAAATGAGAACAACCCTTGATGGCTCTTCCCATCACTTAACAAAACAAAACAATGAATCAACCACAAAGTTTGACTATATGCTGCAAACACATTTCCATACTCTCTGGATATGGACGAGTAATGGTACAGTAAAATATACTCTATCGCAGTCGGCAACACTTTGGTGGATGTAATTCAGGTACTCTCTTATATGTCACCTTTCTACCAACAAACGTGTCAACAATTTCTCTTTCAAAGATAATAAGTATTCTTATATTTGTACCATTCATCTGTTTCAGTCTCATCAGTCAGCATTTCATCAAGAAGGGAGAACAATTTCAGGGCAATGCATCCCCCACCCCCTCCTCCCCTTTTTAAACTTTATGATCGGCAGCTTTCTCAGTCCAAAAAAAAACAACAACAAAAAAACAACAAGAGAAATAAAGAAGAAAAAAGAATCCACACCCTCAGCACACAAAGAAAAAATCCATAATACCAACAAAAAAAAAGATACCCCCAGCTCCCTCTATGCATGCACACACACTCCCACCTACCTGGCATCACCGAATGCCCCAGCCTCTCCGTTGATGGGGGAGTCTAGCAGCAGCTCAAACATCCAATGAAGCTGTCGGGGGTCACGACTTTCCTGAAACAGCCATTACACCCAAACACATGTCAAAGTCAACACAAAACGCTAAGGCGTCAACATGAATTTCAAATATTACATATACGTCAACACAAAAAAGTAAGGCATCAACATGTATTTCAAATAATATCACATTTATGTCAACACAAAAAGCTAAGGCATCAACATGAATTTCAAATATTACATTTACGTCAACACAAAAAAGAAAGGCGTCAACATGAATTTTCAAATAACATTACAATAACGTCCAACAGAAAAAACTTAGACATCAACATGAGTATCAAATAACATCAAAGTCAACAGAAAAAGCTAAGGTGTCAACATGTATTTCAAATATTACATCCTACTCACATACATCACTCTAAAAGTGGTGGTACTGGGGGATGTTGAGGAATGTTGCTACACTCTGTGCAGTTCCAAGTGAAAGGTTTAATAATGGGAAGCAAGAAAGCACACAAGCACAAAGAAGTAAAGCATACAAAGAAAAGTACAGAGAAGAAGAAAACACAAAAGAGATAGAGAGTGACGACGACAATGCCATCAAAAAACAACAGCTATTCAGAGAAGAAGGGGATGACATACAGACAGAGTGGAGAAGAAGGTGCCCCAGTCGTCTTGGGTTTCTATGGTGATGTTGTTGCGTATAAAGGTCAGCAAGGGAAGCAGCCAGTCCCACATTTCCTTGATCTGCACACAGTTCACACATGCACACGCACGCACACATGCACACGCATGCACACATGTACACACACACACACACATGCCACACACACACACATGCCACACACACAAAAAATAAACACACAACACAAACACATACAACACACACACACTTTTAGTTAATAATAATAAAACATAGTACATAGAGCAGACAAAAACATGAGTGGAAGAAATACATGTGGATCCACAGAACATAAGTCTGGAATGGAGAGCTTAGGTTGTGTCGAGACTGCTTGAAAAGGAATGTTTTTAGGTTTGTCTTAAAGGATGTAAGTGAGGAACTGTAATGGACAGGTTTGTAAGGCTGACGAATGAAAAGCTCTCCCACCATGTTTCTGTTGAATACGGAACACAAAGATGATCAGCGGAAGAGCAAAAGACCTTCATGGGAAATATTTTCACAGACAGAGACAGAGTGCGAGAGAGACAGAAAGAGACAGAGTGAGAGAGAGAGTTTAATGTCTTTTCACATGTTTTGGGCCAGTGCATATATACCTGCATATGTGTGTGTCTCCCTCTCACTGCATTGTTAAGAAAATTCCCTCTGTTTGGGCTAACATATTTTCAAACAGCAGTCTGCTGCAGTACTTGACTATGACCAAATATATACACCACACCTTTACAAGAAGTCTATGTACCCTTCACAATGCTAGTACATGAACAGATAATGCATGTTATCAATTAATGTGCATTTATGCAGCAGTTACTCAATGGCTCTAAGCCCATTTACTAATACATGTGGAATGAAAATGACTCAGGAATACAATGTAAAAAAAACAAAACAAAAACAAAAAAAAACACACAAACAAACAAAAAATCACAAGACTGCAAATCATGTGCAGTGTAAGGCCTCAACTTACAAGATAAGTATCATTTTATCTTTCAATTCTACCCTTTGAGATGGCGCTTCGTCTAGAATGACAGTTCAAGATTTGATTACATAACGCTGATAACTTATGTCAAACACTGCTATAGTGAAAGACACATCAAGCACATTATGAGACCCAAGAACAGAGCATTACAAGCTGCAGCCTCCCCTGCCTCCCACCTTCTCAAAGGGCCAGTGCTTGGAGCCCCGTATCAAGCCGGCGAGGACCTCCATGGCACAGCGCTGGCTGCTGTCGTGCTTGTCGTGACTGGTGTCCCGCACCAGCCGCTCAAGGTGAGGTTTGAAGACCTCCAGGCAGCTGTCCCCAAAGTTCCGAAACAGCCCCTGCACCACCACCACTGTGATAAGAAACTCTAGGGAGAGCTGGACTACAAGGGAGCTTGGACAATACGAGGAGAGCTGGACAATACAAGGTCTCTAGGGAGAGCTGGGCAATACAAGGTTTCTAAGGAGAGTTGGACAATACAAGGTCTCTAGGAGGAAGCTGGCCAATACAAGGTCTCAATACAAGGTCTCTAGGGAGAGCTGGACAATACAAGGTCTTTAGGAGAGCTGGACAATACAAGGTCTCTAAGGAGACTTGGACAATACAAGGTCTCTAGGGAGAGCTGGACAATACAAGGTCTCAATACAAGGTCTCTAGGAGGGCTGGACAATACAAGGTCTCTAGGGAGAGCTGGACAATACAAGGTCTCTAGGAGAGCTGGACAATACAAGGTCTCTAGGAGAGCTTGGACAATACAAGGTCTCTAGGGAGAGCTGGACAATACAAGGTCTCTAGGAGAGCTTGGACAGTACAAGGTCTCTAGGGAGAGCTGGACAATACAATGTCTCTAGGAGAGCTTGGACAATAAAGTTCTACAATACAAGGTCTCTAGGAGAGCTTGGACAATACAAGGTCTCTTGGAGAACGTGGACAATACAAGGTCTCTTAGGAGAACTGGATAATACAAGGTCTCAAGGGAGAGCTGGACAATACAATGTCTTCAGAGAAGAAGCCCCCCTCAGTCATGTGTTTCGGCCCTTAACTCCTTACACTCTAAGGGGGCCGGGCCACACCCAGGTCATGACTGGATGCCCTTGTATTGCCACCTTTTTTTCCCCAGCTGCATTCTACACTGTTGTTTACTGCTCAGCCGACAGCACAGGGCTGTATCAGGACTGCCCAGTAACTAAATGAAAAATATAACCATGTTTAACACAAAATCCTGTCACATCCGAAAAAAAAACAGAAAAAGGAGGTAGGAGCTGGTCAGGACCAAAATATTAACACTATCAAGACTTCTAATGGGTTATGTGTGCTACATGAAAGAACGTCAAAAATGTTTGGCACAATGTGCTGGTCTTGTTACACAACAGTTAAGATGTTACACATCAGTCATCATTCTACCATGTGCTGATCTTTTTTTCTTTTCTTCTTTTTTTGAGCTCAACAATTTGAGACATTTCATTTTCATTTCAATGATAATGAATGGTGATGGAGTGATGAAGATGCTGTATGGAGATCCATCAAGGTTTGGGACTACTTGACTAGGCTGTACTTTCAAAATAGATACGACAGCGAACCAGGCTGAGAGATACACACACCAACAGTGCTGGTCAGGAAAATCTGAGCAAAGCTCACAAAGATGCATCTATGAAATGGATGACCCTTGTCTGTGTTGTCTCAGTGTTTCCATTTCAGCCCATAGGACACTCAACTCTGGATACGGGCCAGCCATGGACTGAAAAAAAAACCCATCTCTGATGGGGATCAAACCCGCATCCTTCCAACCGCCACTCAGTTGTCGCAGTCCGTGTCAGTTCTTGAAAAATCGTTGCTGGACTATGGTCCAGGTATCTCGAGGTTTTCTTCCTTTTCACTATATCTGAGTTATTAACCTGCTGTCAGAACCACAGCTGGTCCATGCACTGATCACGTTAAACCCAAAGCTTTGCTGTCAATTCATCACCCAGTCCCACACTGCCTGCTTACCTTGAATAGTGTGAGGTGTTTGAGCTGGAACTTGTCCTTGCCCTTTTGCTCCTCCAGAGCCAGGAAGTCCAGTAACTTCAGAACGTAGTCCATGTCGCAGAAACTTTCCGCGATGGGCTGCTCATTGTCCGGCATCTCCTCTGGGCCACGCAGCAGCTTGGGTTGCTGGCTGGCATCCGCGTACTTCAGCAGTGTCCTGTAATGCGAAACACAGTGTGTTGTGCCCCCTTGTCTTTGATACACACTAGATCTGTTTAACAGTGCGCTGTTTATCCTTTTTTCTTGGAATATACTGGATCTGATTAGGTTACATTCCTTTTGTTATTCTCTTACCATGGAAACTAGTTCCTGGTTCATATGCAGGTTTGTTGCTGGTTTGTCTCAAGTCCAATATCTGATATCAATTAGACAAACTTCAAAAAGGCTTTTTTTTTCCTTCTTTTTTTTTGGTTTGTTTGCAATGCTAATTTGTGCCTTTTGATTAACCTGCAGATCAACATCCTTGTATCATATCTGACCTTTAAAATATGTATGACAGCTTTAGAGGTGACAAACAGCTGAAAATTTCACACACACACACATACTCACACACACAACAAACTCGAAATTCTAAAGAAAAGTCACAACAGAATACAAGGTGCATTAAAAAAAAGAAAAAAAAAGAAAAAGAAACATAAGTAGTTCCTGCTTAATAAATTCTGAAACCATGTCTAAAACAAAAAAAGAAACAACAACCACAAACTGATCTCCACCCAAAAGGCAGGTACTCCCCCAAACTCACATGGGCCAGCAGTAGTACCCCAGGTGTGTCTTGGGCACGAAGGTGGCCGCATCCCACTGCTCCTTGGTGATGGGCAGCGCCTCCGCATTGTACTGGTGCCACATGTTGTCCTCTCGGTCCCCAGGTGCCAAGGGGCCTGTCGGGAGGGAGGGTTCGGTCCCGCACACCGCCGCAATGTCCACGGGGACCTTCTTCTTGGGCCGCTTCTGCTGCTTCAGGATGGTGGACAGGCAGGTGAGGGCCAGCTGGGGACAGACAGTACGTCAATGCAGGAGGACTCTGCTTATGATCAATAGCTGGTTCAACTGCACTCTTGTTATTTGAAGATGTGCCAGTTTAACTCTCTTCTCTTGAAAAACACTCCCAAGCGCCAAGTATTCTAGAAACAATGCTCTCAGTCACAGGCTTCCGTTCAAATCAAAACAACACAGTGGACTTCAAACACGGTTAGGGAACAAAGGTTAGTCATTGTTCTATCGGTGGGAAACTGGCTGCAGCTGTCAAGCTTTGTTACAATGTGAAAAATGGTCTTATCAACATGACCCCTCAATGTCGACAAATGTCACCTATGGAGTTAACAAAAAAAAAAAGAACAACATAAAAATGAAACAAAAAAAAAAATAACTCACAATGGCAAGTTTAAGATAATAAAAAGGAAATTTTCTATCTAAAATTACGTTTAAATAACATACTTACCGTGACCCAACTAGTGCAGACTCCGGCAGGGGTCTGACATTCCTGTCCTGTGCAAACTACTATCTGCCTATGCGGAGAAAATGAGAGAACTACGGCCGATAACCTCCCGGAAGTAGGTAACGTCCCCTTTGTCCCCCTGGTTATCGCCCTCTTTTTCCGGCAGCCATCTCGACACCTGTACCTGGTTTTATTATGAAGCTCCGAACTCAATCTTAAATTGAATAATGACCTTGACATCTCACCCTGCTTAGCTCTGTGTCAGAAAGGGGATGACTGGAAGCTCTAGTGCCAGAAAGTTTACCACAGAGACACACACACACACACAGACAAGTGTGACCAGATTATAACACAATCAAGTCAATACGCACATGTATCAATAAATGAACAGATAATAAATAAGACCCAACAACACAAAAAGACACTGCTGCCTTACATGCCTAGAGGGCAGAACGGGCAGTAAGTAAATAACAAAAAACACAACCTATAATTTTTGTGTGTGTGAAACTGCCTTTCTCAAGCCAACTAAGACTACACACACACACACACACACACAAACACACACAAGCATATATACAGACACACACAAAGAGAAAGAAGGAAAGGGTGGGGCCGACCTTTCTGATGTAGAGCAGATCGTTGACGCAGTGTTTGGTGAAGAGGCTGACCACTGGTGTTGGGATGTCCACGTCATCCCTCAACAGCAAGCCCAGGAACTCCATGGCGTTCTGGGTGAACTTCCACGTCCTGTGAGCACGCGCACACAAACACATACAATATCATGCAAGCATGTGCACGCATACACATGTACACACACATGTATACACACACACACACACATGTACACACACACACACAAACATGCATATACACATAGAATTACATCAATTAGCAGATAACTGATGACTAACAAACACATATGCACCCTCATAAACACAGCCATGCACGTACACACATGCAAAACACATGAGCACAATCAGTCCAATAACTTACATACACAAAACAGTTCCCTAAATCTGACCGACAGAACTGCACACGCACACATGTACACATAAACACACACAAACATGCATATACACATAAAATCACTTCAGTGAATAAGCAATGTTAAACTGATGACTAACCAACACTAACAAACACACAGGCACCCAAATAAACACAGCCATGCATGAACACACACGTACACACAACATACACACACAAGCACACACAGTCCAATATATAACAAACAGGAAACTTCCCTAAATCTGACCGACAAAACTGAACACACCCACATGTACACACGCACACACACACAAACATGCATATACACCTAAAAATCACTTCAATGAATAGACAACATTAAACTGATGACTAACCAACACTAACAAACACACAGGCACCCACATAAACACAGCTATGCAAGTACACTAACACACACACATGCACAACACACAAGCACACACAGTCCAATATCTAACATGCAAGAAACAGTTCACCAGATCTGACTGAAAAACCTGTAAACTTTCCCCAACACCTTTCCAAATCTACTGCTCTCTTCTAATTTCTATGACTTCCGTGTTCCGACAAATTTATACCTTTCAAAAAGATTTTTTTTTAAAAAGGTAAAGACTCTTCTGATGAGAGTGTTACAAAATAATAATAATA
The DNA here is from genome assembly GCF_041734735.1 of Babylonia areolata. NCBI lineage: Eukaryota > Metazoa > Mollusca > Gastropoda > Neogastropoda > Buccinidae > Babylonia > Babylonia areolata. Next base: position 40,483,349 of record NC_134896.1, read on the forward strand.
ATAACAACAACAATAATGTCCTTATCCTTACATCTTTAATCCTTGTCAACTGAGTCACATTTTCCTGCTTCACAGTTCGAGACGCAAAGTCAGAGAATTGCCACTCTGCCAAATTCAAGCATTGGTGATGTCAACAGTACCAATACTTTTACTACGACCACAAAGTCAGACCTGTATCAATGTCGTCAAACGCACAAAATTAAATTTAATGCCATTTTCAGACTGTATGTTCCAATCCTGCAGATCCACATAACCAGTTACCGATAATTCAATGAAAAATCATATCCACACCATCACTCACAGTTTCCCGCTTTCCACCAATCCTGTCAGATCTGCCACCACCTGATGGTATAACCTGTCATAAGAAGCAAAAAAAAAAAGAAAAAAAAGGTAAAACATGTCAGTTTCTTTAAAGAAAAATAAACAAATCTGTACTTTTTCAACCATGAAAAAGGTTATTCAGGTCATTTGGTAATGTGCCTTGATCATCAAACATCCACACTTGAACTCGCATGACAAGCATGCACAGAGCCAAGTTCAGCAAACTGATCTTTCTGCTGGTAGCTACAGAAGTACAGTGTGAGACAGACAATCCCTCTACACATCAACACAACTGGTCCTGACTTTAGACTCCACAGCTGAAGACCTACAGATTCCTTTTACTCTTTTTTCCAGTAAACCCTGATCAACTTGGCAGGTGATGGTTCTACAATGCTGATGTTTACAGAATACCTATGGATGAGGCAGACACTTTAACTGAGAGATCATCATGGTACATTTTTCTTCTGCTCCACTGTAGTCTCAAGGTCTGACCAGCACACTGCAAAGGTCAGGCAGGCATCTGCTTCACTTTTTTTTTCCTCCAAAGCAGATGTGGTGTAGCATACGCTACAGTCTGCACACTTTGACACCTTGAAACTGAAACTGTAGTCAAGGTTCAGACACCGGTAAATGGCAGCTGTGTGGTCTGTCTCTGACATCTGCTGTTGGTGTTGCTGTGGTGAGCGTTCAGTAATGTCCTTTTCATTATGGTTTGCATTGTGGACAGGACTAACTTTGGTGACACTGTGTTTGTGGGTCCTCTACCCTTGTGAATGCCACTGCAGTGGGTTTTTATTTCTGCATGGTGGACCTGTCTGAATTTCCCACCCAATTAACCACTGATTAAATCAATCTGAAAGCCCAACCAACCATTCAGGGCCATTTCAGGGTGGGACCACAGCATATGCAGGGAGTACTGTTGTTGTTGGTGGTGTTGCTGTTTTTGTGTGTGTGTGTGTGTGTGTGTGTGTGTGTGTGTGTGTGTGTGTGTGTGTGAGTGTATGTGTGTGTTTTCTTATGAGTGTGTGCGTGCAAGTGTTTGCGTGTATGTATATGTGTGTGTATGTATGTATGTATGTGTGTGTGTCTGTGTGTATGTGTGTGTGTCTGTGCATACGAATATGCATATGTATGTATGTATGCATGTATGGGTGTGTGCATGGGTGCATCCATGCATACAAGTGCAAGTGTGTGGCTGAGAAGCGAGCAGTGTACCTGAGGTTTTCCTTATCCCTGTCCTGCTCTGCCTGTCGGCCCTGTGCCAGCTGCTGCTCTGTCAGTGGAGGTCCCGATGGTCTGGGGGCCGAGGTGGACTCCAGCATCTTCCTTGATGTCTCCAGGCACTCAGGGGACACCTGAAAAAAACAACAACACCAACCTCCTCTGTACTTCTTCTTCGTCCTTAAAAGATAGGGACTGTATTTGGTTATGTTGTCAAATCCTTTTTTGAGCAGTAACAATGAAAAACTCAGGACAAAAAAAAACAAAACAAAAAAAACCCAGTCACATCTCTCCCACTGTTCCTGTTTATCATTTTCATGAGAAAAGAGGAAGGATTTTTTTTTTTTTTTTTTTAAAGAGAATGAATTTTTTTGGATGTGTATGTGTGTGTAGGAGTTTTGAAACATATGCCCACAACTCACTACAATACTTGCTGAGTCACTGAGCCAGACGGAGTCAGTCTCCCCCTGGTGTGGAGACTGCTACCACAACCCTACCCCAAAACAAGACTCTGACGAATCTGCTGACACCAAAGACCTTGACAGGAAAAAAACATATCACATGGACATGGAGGGGGAATCAAAACTGAGGTCATCATAGGAGCTGGGCAAAAAAGGCCATAGACTTTGGGTAGATTTCTCCTGTACTTGATGATGAACGATGAAGAGGATGTTGCTGCTGCAATGGAGGCCCACTTATATTTGAACTGCGTGAATCACTGTATGCTTCCTTTGAGACTGAATCCTAGTGTCAACCAGGCTGGAGAGAGATACAGCCACCTGCAGTGTTGATCAGGAACTTTGATCAACACTCCCAAAATAAAGTGTGGTCCAGTCTTCCCATCTGAGCCCACAGCACGCTCAACTCTGGATAGAAGCCAGCTAAAAAAAATTTTTTTTAAACCCAAACAAACCGCTAACAGGGCTCATACTGTCAACCTTGTGATGCTAGTCACCTGTAGCAGCTGGTACAGAGAAGAGATGCTATGTTTGTCTGTGCAAACTTTGCATTGTTCAGGAAGGTTCAGAGACAGATAATAATGTCTGCTTTTTCCATGGTTTCTCTCTCTCTCTCTGTCTGCCTCTCACGCTCTCACTCCCTCTCTCTCTCACAAACACATACTCTCTGTCTCTCTCACACACTCACTTTCCCCCCCTCTCTCTCACACACACTCACTCACATGCACTCAGGAACACATGAAGACACCCACAGATACACACAGACACAGAGGAAGAAAAAGAACCACACAATCAACTCACGTCAACATAGCTCAGCTCACCGATAACTTGATGACAATAGTTTCTTGTGCCTTGACAACCTTGGTGATGATGTCGTCGACAATGCGCAGGATGGACGGCTTCTCAAACTGCTGGGACTGGGCAATGGCTGGCCACAGAGCGGCCAGCGTCGGCCAGCTGCGACGAATGGCTAGCGTCCTCTTGTTGCCGGAGCCCAGGATCAGGTGAAGCGCCCCCTGCCCACACAGTCAGTGTCTGTGTGAAGGTACCATGCCTTTCTCACACACTGGACGAAACAGCCAAAGACGATAAATGTCAACATCTCCAAACTGAGGACTTTAAACAGAGGCTTTCCAGTTCCGCCCTGTTCCTAGAGTCAGTGTGTGCGTGAAGCCACTACACCTCCGAACACACCAGACAAACACAAAATACTATGTATCTCAATACAAAAAAAAAGAAAAAAAAAAGGGAGTACAGCATCCTTTCAAGTTCTGTCCTGCAGAAAAAATAAAAGGCTTTACAAAACAATATCGATAAAAGAATAGGGAAAGGGAAGAAGAACATGCTCATAAATTGATGGTTATCACGCTACTGCTCAAAGTTGTGCTCCTTTTACCATGTATCAAGGAAGATATTTTCACTTCCCATTCCCCAAAAGTGTTAGCGTTATAGCATTAACTGTTTATGTGCATTGGTGTGCGAGTGGGTGGGGGGGAGAAAAAAAAAAGAGTACAGCATTCTTTTAAGTTCTGCCCTGTCTAGAGTCACACTAAACCTTTATTACTGGACCAATGATGCTGAACATTGGACTCATTCAAAGAATGTGTAAGAAGGAAAAGTTATACAGGAAAGCATTATTCTATTACACTGCTCTGGACAATTAAAAAAAAAATACAGCTTTCTATCTTTTGTTGTTGTTGCTAATGTCACAAACCTTAAAAAGCTATCAACAACCAAACAACAACAAAAAACATAGTTAATATCTCAACTACTTCAAGATGTTACAGTTGCTGCAACCAAGATAAACAATGTCACAGATGAACCCATGATTCTCAACATCCACTGCTCACAGAATATACTGCAGGAAACATGATTTACTGGGAACCTTGAGAAACAAGCTAGGACTTACTAGAAGCACCATACATTCCAGTCAACTGGCCACTTCCAGATTACATTAAGTATAAAAAATAAAAAAAAGTGAAAAAGAAACCCTAACAATTAAGACTCTGTTACTGAAGATTAAATGTAAACAATGATATAAAGACTGTAACAAATGCCCACACTAGTGTTACTATCTGTGTCACTGTCAGAGCCAGCAGTCCAGCATGCATCTCAAGAACTACAAAACAGGGGCTCCATGCTAAAGGACCGGTGCAATGAACTTCAAATGGAGTTGAACAACCTACTGGCAAAATGCCATTAAGGTCAAGATGCCCCTTGGGTCAGGACTGAGTGACACACTGAACAGGAAGTCAGACATGAGGAGACAACAGGGAAAAAACAATTGAAAATACAACTTGTTCAAAGGGGTGAGTCCTGGATATAATGAACAGGAAGTCAGACATGAGGAGACAACAGGGAAAAAACAATTGAAAATACAACTTGTTCAAAGGGGTGAGTCCTGGATATAATGAACAGGAAGTCTGAAATGAGGAAACAACAGGGAAAAAACAATTGAAAATACAACTTGTTCAAAGGGGTGAGTCCTGGATATAATGAACAGGAAGTCTGAAATGAGGAAACAACAGGGAAAAAAATAAGCTGGAGAAAATGTGTTGTGTGAGGGGGCAAGTTCTGGATACAATGAAAAGGAAGTCAGACATGAGGTGACAACAGGGCCAAAAAATACTGGAAAGCTTATAGTACTAATTATTTTTTAAAAAGAAAAAAAAATGTTTTCCCCTAAAATTATGTTCAGCGTACTAACTGTGACTCACTTTTCAAGCACCAGTGGGTCACGGTAAAGTATGTGAAATTAAAAAGATATTTCAAATCCTATCTCCCAGACACAGAAGATACTGTTGTCAACTGAACGCTGATCTCAGCATTCCCAATGTTCTTTTTTAAAAAAAAAACCAAACCAATATCAGAACTGACAAAAAAAACAAACAAAAAAACCCCCACAAAAACAACAACAAAAAATCAGCAACAGAAACAACACCATGATCCAAGTGACCTACCTTGAAGGTGTGTTCCTCCACCTGTGGGTTTTTCAGGTGAGCGACGATGTTGGGGATGAACTGGTGGTAGATGTAGTGATAGAAGGTAAAGCAGTGGTGCAGTGCGTTCTGAGCCCTCTTTCTCACCTGTACACAGCCCAACGCACCAAAATCAGTGGCAGCACAGGTGAGTCGGAATAGTAATAACAATAACAGTAATATGGAAAACAGGAACAAGGAACAAGTCCTAACAGGGAACTCCCTGAGGGTTCAGAGGCCCTTGGAAAGGAGCCCCACTGGAGAGTGCTAGTTTGCATCAGTTTGACATAGTAAAGTACATGACACCAAAACTAAAGTTGTATGGTACTTTGAACCCTCTCAAAGAGCTTAACAACAACACACCAGTGAAATGTGCATGAAATGTGTGGCTGAAGAGTCTAAAACACACTGAACTGCTTTACAGAAGATATGCAATTCATACAAAAGGTGAAAAAAAAAATCTGTTTCCGTCAGAGTTCTTCATGTCTCTGTGTGAGTGTACATGCAACTGCATGTATGCATTCAGGCATGTATGATATAAAAAGGAATGCACACAGGTATATAATACAAAAGAAGAAAACAAAGAACAAAATGGTACTGAACTGAAACTAATAGAAACAGACAATAGATGGGGTAGGACGAGAGAGAAAGAGGAACACACACACACACACACACGTACCTCTCTGTATCTGCTAACAGACAAGTCAAGGAGATCTGACATAAGGTCCATGTGCATCGTGGTCACCACCCGGGGAAATGCACACAGCATCCGCACCTGTGGACACATCACAAAAAACTTCTGTGCACATCAAAACAGAAAAATGAAAGACAAAAAAAACCCAAAAAAAACCCCACACCAAACCAAACCAAAACAACCAACTGCATACATAACTGCAAAACAAACAAGAAGTGTGTGTACTAACATAGAACTTTCTGTATACACAGCTAAAACAAAATTCTGCAAACACATCAACAACAACAAAAAAAACAAAAACAAAAAAATTATCTACACACTAAAAGAAGAAATTTTGTGTGTACACCTGGAAATAAAAAGTGTGCACATTTACAAAGAAATTCTGTGTATATTGTATCTCCATAATATATATCCTTTCCTTCAGAAGTGGGTATCGTTATGTTTTGAATATTAAAAAAACAACAAAAAACATAATCTGGATGCAAAACCATAACAAAAAAAGTTCATGTATGGATGCCTTTTACAATGTTTTCAAAAGAAAGTTAATAAATTATAAACAGACAATATAAAATTGTTTAGTGTGAAAGTAATAATAACATAAGTAATAAATGGGCATTTCTACAGTGGTTGTCACAGATGCCATAGCACATGACTTAAAAAAAAAGAAAAACGGAAATGACATTGAGTTCCAGAGAATAGATCCTGGTACATAGATCCATCAACATTTTCTTCTGCTTTCATGGGCTACTAATTCCAATGTTCACTAGTGTATACTGACAGGCCAATGTTCACTCATGTATACTAACGGGCTTTCACATGCAAGACCGTTTCTACCCCTCCACATTGGCAGCCATGTCGTGTGAATGCTGGGCATATTTATGTTCCCTTAACTCATCAAACATTGACATGGATTACAAGATTACTGGCACATTTGATCTTCTGCATGCCTATTCACAAAAAGGGGTGTCAGGCAATACCACGTCATCACGTCTGTTGAGGTGGGAGATCAGAAAAATGCAAACCCTTAACCCACAACAGGGATCTGAACGCCAGTATCTCAGACTGAAAGTCAAATGCATTCATCACTGGGCTGTTGAGGTGTGTCAGATAGATCAGTGTGAAGAAAAATGACATGATGATGATGATGATGATGATGATGTAGATATTTATATAATGCCTATTCTCGGTTGAAGACTAAGATCTAAGAGCGCTTTACAAACACATTGTTTGCACAAAAGACTGCTTAAGTGGATAGAGCCGACTGACAGCTGCCATTGGGCACTCATCATTTGTTTCCTGTTTCTTTCAATCAGATTTCAGTCACACACATATACCCATATAGACATTAACATTTTACATGTATGGCTAATTTATTTACCCTGCCATGCAGGCAGCCATACTCAGTTTTCTGGGGTGTGCATGCTGGGTGTGTTCTTGTTCTCATAACCAACCGAACGCTGACATGGATTACAGGATCTTTAATGTGCGTATCTGATCTTCTGTGTGCACATACATGAGAAGAGGGTTCAGGCACTAGTAGTTCTGCACACGCTGACCAGGGAGATCGGAAAAATCTTCACCCTTTACCCACCAGGCACCGTTACCAAGATTCGAACCCAGGACCCTCAGATTTAAAGTTTGATGCTTTAACCACTCGGCTGTTGCAGACAGACACAGCCACCTACCTCCTGAAGCAGGGTGACCCGGTCCACCAACAAGGGTCTGATGTGTTTCTTCTTGGTTGCCAGCTGAAAGTCATAGATACACATTATCAGTCACTGTGCAACGGATACAGTCATACACACACATTATCAGTCAATGAGCAGCTGAAACCTGGCTTGAATTTCTGTTTCAAAATGCTGTACTGTTGCTCAATGTCAGTGCACTTTGTACTGTCAGCCCCTCTGGTGCATGTTAAACAGATAACTGAAAGCACTGACAATCTCTGATTCTAATGTAGCTATATCATGAACAGCTGAAAGACAGACAATTCTTCATTTCTCTATGTAGCTATATTTTGATTGACTGAAAGCACCGACAAATCTTCATTTCTCTATGTAGCTATATTTTGATTGACTGAAAGCACCGACAATTCTTCATTTCTCTATGTAGCTATATTTTGATTGACTGAAAGCACCGACAAATCTTCATTTCTCTATGTAACTATATTTTGATTGACTGAAAGCACTGACAATTCTTCATTTCTCTATGTAGCTATATTTTGATTGACTGAAAGCACCGACAAATCTTCATTTCTAACTGTAGCTTTATTTTGATTGACTGAAAGCACTGACAAATCTTCATTTCTAACTGTAGCTTTATTTTGAATAGCTGCAGGCACTGGTAATTCTTCATTTCTGATGTAGTATTATTTTGAACAACTGAAACCACTGACAAATCTTTATTTCTAAGTGTTACTACACTGTGAATAAGTTAAAGCATTGAAAAAAAAAATTCTGACACTTCCAGTATTCTAACAACTAAAAGCACTAGTGCAGACAACACCACCAAACCCTGTTACAAGCACACCATGCCAATACAGGTGAAGCCCCCTTACCTTGTTCTCCAGTGCAGCTCTTACAACTCTGAAGCTTTTAAACCTTGCTTCCACATCAGACTTCTGGATGCCCAGGAACATCATGACACTGTCGTAAATCTGGAACACCACAGGTCCTCAAGATTATTCATCATGCAGAGAAACAGACAGAGAGAGATCAGCTGATCCATGCAAACAAGGCTTCAAAGAGTAATGCTTGGTTCAAGCTGGACTGCCAAGACTGTTTTCACTACCAGATGGCTGAAGAAAGGGAGGTTGCAGAATGGTTAAGATGCTCATCTGCCAACACAGTGTTCGTAAGGGTATGGGTTTGATTCCCGCTCTAGCCCTTTCTCCCAAGTTTCACTGGAAAATCAAACCGAGTGTCTAGTCATTCAAATGAGATGAAAAACCAAGGTCTCGTGTGCAGCACGCACTTGGTGCACTGAAAAAGAACCCATGACAACAAACTGTTATACTCTGGCAAACTTCTGTAGAAGAAATCCACTTAGGTACACAAATATAGATGCATGCACTCAAGACCTAAACCTGTTGGATTATGCTGCTGATCAGGAAGAGATGTAGGCCAAAGAAATGGACAGAAAAAGCAGCAATGGCTTATCTAGTATCACAATTTGTAGACAACAGCCATGTCAAATTATGTAATGATTCTGGGTGTATTTCACATACACAGCCTTGTCTATCATTTAAGATGATACATAGGAAAATAAATAAAATAATTTTTAAAAAACTAGGAAAACAAATAACAAGAGGCAAAGCCTTCAAGAATCACTTGTGCTTCATGCTATATCCAGTAGAGGAATCATGAGGAGCACAAAAAAAAAAAAAAAAAAAAAAAAAAAAGATTAAAAAAATATAAGCTTGAGAGAAAAAAATTATTAAAAAAAAAGAAAAGAAAAAAAAGAAAAAGAAAAAAAAAAAGGCACCCAAGCAGAATCAAACCATGCATGTTCAGTTCCGAAGCAAGCAGACGAATCCCCACTGCTGCAGTGCATCTGATGTCATTTGACTAAATCTACTACTTAAAGCAATGTTGACGTTTTCTTCTTCGTGTAATAAATAGATGTGATTATAGTGGATGTAATAACGCCATTTAAATCCTGTTTTTTGTGGGGGTTTTTTAATTATATTTTAGTTATTCTTTTATTTCGGCGGTACAAGAGACTTTGCCATCCCTTCAAACACACCACAACACATGGTAGATCTCTAGATCTGCACGAACCAGTCGAGACCAACAACGAGCTGAAAGAAACGTAATTCAATTTTTCTTTAATGTTCAATCCAGTTAATTCAGTGTCCAATTTAGAATATTTATATGCAGTAAACATGTCGATTGTGTAGTTAGTATCACTGTAAGTGTTCTGTCCAGAATTAGTATTTCTTTCCTTTTACTTGTGAACAAGAAAAGTGAGGTCATGTCATCTTCAACTACAACCTACCTTCTAGAAGGCCTAACTCAGTGGGAAGCGGTTTTTAGAATTTTCGGATTTCCGAACAAACCTCAACGAAATAAACCGTTAATAATTTGGAAATACTGCTTAATTCGGGAGACTTACGTGTTATTGGTATGACTGTGAATATTTTTTTTCATACTATGTTTAAGTCAGATTTAGTATTGGCAGACAGTATTTCCAGAGAAAATGGCAATGTTAAAGATTACCACGGACGCACAGACACGGACACACACAGACAACCAAACACCAGGTTAAAATATAGACTCACTTTGTTTGCACAACTGAGTCAAAAAACTGCAGGAGAACAAAACAGGAAAACAAATATAGAACTGCAGGCAGGAAAAATACAAAAAAGAAAAGAGTGACGTGCTCTCCATAGGAAACAACAGCCTGAATTTCACACAGAGAAATCTGTTGTGACAAAAAAGAGTAATAATACAATACAATACATTCATATTCCAATATACTCACACACACACACACACATTTGCATACACAAATACTCACTGCACATACATACACACACACACACTGCACATTAAAAGGAAATTTTCTATCTAAAATTACGTTTAAATAACATACTTACCGTGACCCAACTAGTGCAGACTCCGGCAGGGGTCTGACATTCCTGTCCTGTGCAAACTATCCGCCCATGCGGAGCAGACGAAACTACGGCCGATAACCTCCCGGAAGTAGGTAACCTCCCCTTTGTCCCGCTGGTTATCGCCCTCTTTTGACGGCAATATGCCATCACCAGCGCAGCAAGCAGGGAGAACAGGAAGCGGGGAGGACGGGAGGGTCTTAAATTTGGGTCACGGTAAGTATGTTATTTAAACGTAATTTTAGATAGAAAATTTCCTTTTAATTACACATACTTAACCGTGACCCAACTAGTGCAGAATAGCACGACAAGGTGGAGGGCTCGCCTGTTCTACTGTCTGTGAGCTGTGATGGTCTGTTGTGCAGCTACCACAGAAGCGATGGCTCTTGCGCCATCAACCCGCAGGCGTGCGACATCTCTCTGGTAGAAGTCGATGAGCCATTATCCCTTAGGCGATAGGTGTCCCTCAAGTAGAATTTGACGAAAGTAGAGTGTACTGTGTCGCCTAAGGACATTAGTGCGGGTAAAGAAGACAGAGGTCCACAGCTGTATTGTGGGGGAGGTCTGTGGACCACAGCTGAGCAGAAGAGCGCGGATGAGCGTCAATGCAAGGAGGTGCGCATGTGGTTTGATCTGATGATTCCACAACAGATGTGGGCCGATAGTGGAAGTGGTTTTTGTGTTTGAAGGAAACTGTGGCACGAGACAGAGGTAGGTCACCGTGTTGGGCCTGCCTCAGGCATGACAGCCAGATCTGTGGAGCTCCTCCATGCGAGCTGACAGGCGATGGGCACTCCCCCGCCCCTGGCCCCCCCCCCCCCTTTTTTGACGTTGTCAAAAAATGACAGCACTGGTATGTTGCCTATGCATAGGATGGCAGACATTTGGCAACAAAAGACTTGATGTCCCTGGTGTCTCTGGGACAGGGTTGTGTAATTGCCCAGGTAGGTACCATCACGAAGGGGCATACGGAAGGCTTGGTGGCTTCTCTGCCTGAGTGTGGCCTGTTGGAGTAACCTGCAGAAGGTTGTCCGCAGTCAATGGCTGGGTTGGATCAGGCTGTGGAAGTGCATTTCATGTGCCCACAGGTCACTGAGTCTCATTCAGTGATGGAATTCCCAAATGGAAGAGGGTTTCCATGGGGAAAATTTTTGCTGAAGGTTTTTTAGTGAGAAAGGGGACCGGATCCATGACAGGCCTCTGGCTGTGTGTGGTGTGCACTGAGTCTGGGATGGAGCGGGGCGGGGCAGGGAGGTAAGTGGCTCAAGATGTGTTGTACTGGCTATTGACATCAAGGCACTGATCTGACATACGTTTTTAGTATGGCCAGTGGTTTCTTAATTGCAAAGGGAAATCATTTGCAGCTTAGTCTTTCATGAATGACTATGTCTCTCAGACTAGAAGTCAAATTGCACTGGGACTTAGTGCTGTAGCCTTAGGCCTAAGTAGCCTTTGGGAACCTTCCCAATTATGAGTCCTAAGGCCCTCTTGATTGAGGGACCGGGGATGCAACTTGGGCAAAACACTCTCTCCTATAAATTGTATAATCGAATTCCAGCCCGAATAGACTGGACAGCAGATGCCTCCTCTGCTGTTCTGATGGAGACTGTCGTATACGACTGATTATCATATACTGTTCCTAGGAGGACACCAATCAGCATGGGTAAACCAGGAAACAGCTGCTGTGTGCTTCAGGGACGAAGGTGTTCACCATGCAGATTATGTTGCAATGTAAGGAAGCCGGAAAGAGTTGACGGGGTCTTGTGGTGCAACCGTGTGTCAGAAAGACATGGTGTTTGCTTCCGAAGTGACAACAAAGTCATCCTCTGACAGTCCCTTGACCGAAGGCTGGGGCTCCATGATGGGATAGCCTGCCTAGGCTAGCAACCTCTGGAAGTGTCTCATTGGAAAGACAGTGCTTGAGGAGGAATGGCCATCTGTAACCACAGCAGTGGTTGTGTGTAGAGGCCGAAAGGATCGGGCAGGGAAGACTAAGTGCAGAAAGTGCTTTCGAACGCCAATTGTTTGAGACGTTGATGCTGGATTTGTGTTCAAGCAAGGTGATGGGGTGAACTGATGTGCTTGAATGCGGCATCTGCCGTGCTGGTATGAGTGGGCAGAAAGGTACACCCCTGTGGCTAATGGACGGTTCGTTGTGCTTTGTGGGACGCATCCGTCCTCGTCAATATGCCTTTCTCCCAAATGTAGAGGAAAACAATTATGACCCGGGCCTTCTGCTACTAGAGAGGAGTAGAAGAGATGGGCTGAGGGTGATTGTCTCCTGCCCAGTGGGCAGTTTTTGGGTCCGCTAAAACTTGTAAGGCAAGATAGACACCTCTTCATGGGAAGGCTGGCTAGGATGTAGGGCCTGTGCGGAGCTTTTGTCACAATGACAGTGGTGCAAACCAAGGGTTGTTGTAGGCAAGGGGAGAAAGAAGGGATGCCTTACAAACTTGGAAGGAATGAAAGGCATGTGTGTCCAGAGTGGCACCTCTAAGTTGGACTGCCTCACCCTTCCTTGTGCATCTCCAGCCTTATGGGTGATTGTTGCAGGCAAATGAGTTGGGTTGCCTTGTCCGTCCTTGCACCAAGAGAGGCATTCTTAGCCCTGTGGGTGTGAAGGGGGTATGTGTGGATCCCTAAGGACCTGCCACTATTGAAATGTGAAGGAGCATACATTCAGGCGTGAATGAGGCTATTATTATTTTATTTTATTTTTGTGAGTGCAGTCGTCCTCCAAAAGCAAGGTAGGGATGAATTTATGAAAATGAATACATATATGTGCCGAGGGAATAAAAACTTCCATCAGCTCAAGTGATGTCAGAAGTATGCCAATGACAAGAGATCGAGACACAAGAAATAAGCAGCTGTATAAGCATACGTGTAGCGTGCACCGATATACCCAAGTAAGTGGGTAAGTGTGCATAATCATCAATGGAAAGGAATCTGTCCATGCACCTACATATGAGATGTACATACGCATATGAATAAAGTGCCAGTACGTAGAGGCAGAGAGTTCTGGGCATTGTGAACAGAAGGCCGCAAATGCAAGTGTGCCTATATTGCTATGTAGGGAATCTCAATGAACAGATGTCAATGAATTGAGATAGAAATATAATTGTACATGTTAATATGAAAGTCGTCTGAACCTATCCCATAAGCACATACACATGTGTATACCGATGGATAAGTACGCATCTATACGTGAAAGCAGAAATGCGTATGAATGTAGCAATATATCTCATATATATGTATATATGTGTGTGTGTATATATATATGTGTATATATATATATACATATATATAGGTGTTTTTTTTTGTTTTTTTTTTTTTTAAATATGTATAGATTTTTCTATATATATTTCGTGATTGTTGCTTGTGATAATAAATCAAATGGATAGAAGGGGAAATATTGTGATGCATTTCCTGTAGCCAATAGCCTGAGAAACAGCAAGAAAAGTGCAGTTGCTATGCAAAGATGTGTAAAGTCCCTGACTGGGCATGAGGACCCAATGAGAAACCGAAAGAAAACATCGTTGGTGGACAGCACGGGGGGCAGGAGTGATGTGCTGTGTCGGCGAAACTAACCACAGCTTCGAGCGCCTAGGTTACAAATGTGGAGTTGCCTCCCTTGGCGCCGAAAATCATCGAAAAGGAATGTGTCTTTAGAGCACATATCCCCCTTGTGCGACGTGTCCTCGCTGAACAGGGAGGAGTGTCATGTTGTGTGTGAGAGTCCGTGGTTCGATGCCACCGTAACCGACACAGGTGAAAACGACCGCAAGGGGAATAATTATAATGCCCCTTAGTGCCCTGGGCATCCCAACCCGAATCGGTTGCCATCGGACGCGAGACGGTCAGGGCATGTGGCATGACGGCGCCGTAATCGAGTGTTATGGGCGTCGTGGGCGAGGGGGTTACAAGTCCGTCGGCTTGCCGTGGGATGTGCATCCCCCTGTTGCTGAACGGCGGTCCAATCTCGCGAACAGCTCCTGCGAGAGGACCGGCGTTCAGTTGTCAGTTGTGTGTTGACGGATAAAGTGATAGACAAGATCGGCCCGAGCACTGCCGAGAGGCAGGATCGAGTTATTAATACATGTAAGAATTATCTTGATATTCATTGTGAAAACTTTAAATACAAAACTCGTTTACATATTTTCTGATTTTTCAAGCACTGCGCACTCAATGTTGAAAAATGCAACAGACATACGTGGGGACTCTCTTTTTCTTCCCCACTTCAAGCGGGTAAAAGGCCTTGTCAGGCTTGCACGCCTTGATATTGATATATGATATGATATAAGAGGTACTCCAACGTGGAAGTGCCAATATTAGTCTGGGAAACAGCAGAGTTAGGCAATGGGGCAGAAGAATCCAACACTGCCTAAGTTCCAATGGGGCGTGCACGTACCTGCTCTGTGGGCGCAAGGCGCGGCACCAGAAGGCAGAGTGGTGCATAATTGCTGCAGCAAGTTTAGCGATGAGTTGCTGATTGTTTGGTTGAGTAGCTTGCTGAGACACCATTAGTGGATGGGAAACAGCAGCACTCGGCGGTGTGGCAGATGGGGTCATCACCGCATAGCTTGGTAGGACCGTGCACACACTCGCACTGAAGGCGAGGAGCAGTGCCGGTGCAAGGGAAATAACTGCGGCGGTCACCGGCAAGGGTGCCGAAGCAGGGGTTGCCTCCCTTGGATCGGGTGATCCGGACAAGGGGGGGGGTGCACGCGTATGGGCAAGCGTGTCCCCTAGTGGTCCACCTTCCTCCCTACACCAGGGGAGGGCATCCCTACACGCCTCGGTCGCTATTGGATCCGAGACGGTCGAGGCAAGCCGCGTGGGGGGTCGCGTGATCCGATGTCACGGCCGCCACCACGGACGCATCGCACATAGGGCCCAGTCTAACGTGCGGATCCAAGACAAGCTGCCTTTTTTTTTTTTTTTTTTTTTTTTTTTTTTTTTTCCCCAAGGGATTGTGGCCATTCCATTGGTGCAACTGTGGGTATGGTAAAGAGATAGAGGAGATCGACTCGTACACTGCCGACTGGCAGGGCCGAGAAAACGCGGATCGCGTCGAGTGAGTTCGCGGATCGATAAAAATGACATGAAAGGTAACACTGACCTGAGTGTGTGACCACAAACCTCTAGAAGTCATCAGAGGAGGTGGCGGAGGTCTGGAGTCGACCGGAGGGAGCGGAGGAAGTGGAGAAGGCGGCGGGTTGGCGTTGTTTAGAGGGCCAGGAGTAGAGGGCCCAGAGTGTCAGCGAATCGATTGCGATCGCGCTTTAATTTTAGCACGATTCCCCAATCGAGCTACATAATTATGTGACCTGGTTGGAGACATAATTTGACCACAAACAAGAACGCCAGAGAATCGACAGACAGACAGAAAATACGAAAAAACTTAGCCGTATGAAGAGCACAGGTACAGGAGTCATGATGGCTGCCGGAAAAAGAGGGCGATAACCAGCGGGACAAAGGGGAGGTTACCTACTTCCGGGAGGTTATCGGCCGTAGTTTCGTCTGCTCCGCATGGGCGGATAGTTTGCACAGGACAGGAATGTCAGACCCCTGCCGGAGTCTGCACTAGTTGGGTCACGGTTAAGTATGTGTAATTAAAATGTGCACATGCTCTATTTCTTATTTCAATCATCCACCAGATGAGGGAGTCAGGCACACCAAACCCAACTCCAGTGACGATCCTCTTACCTGAATCACCTTGAACATGCTCTGTGTGTCATCTTCCCGTGATTCCATCAGGTACCCTGTAAAACCGTAGTTCACACCATTCAAACAATTCACACCTTTTCCTCCTTAAATACTATAGCTCCAAATGGACTTACTTAAAATAAAGCAAACAGGTGTAAACATCAAATACCCTGAATCATTTACAGCTGAGCAAAATATGAAGTACTGTAAAAGAAGCAAGAACACAATCTCGATTTGCAAACATCACAATGCCAACGTCGCTTATAAACATAAACAAAAATAAATATATATATTGGTTAGTACATTTCTCTCTTTATACATAAATGTTAACAACTCTCGGCGTTTTGCCGCAAATCGTCAACTGCGTCTCCCCACAACACATTCCCAGTAGAAGCTGTTGGATAAGTCAAGTACCCTATATGCGCTGATGAATGAAAACTACACACAAGCATGATGCATACAAGTAGGAATGCACACACACACACATACATACACAGACTATAAAAGCATACATGTTACTGCACAGAATAATCAACTGACAATGAAGGTTCACAAGACTTACTCAGAAGATGTCGCATGGCTTCAGCTATGGCCAGTCGCACGTTGTTTCCATCCAGCGTCACTTCTGGCATCCAATAAAAAAGCTTCACTCAGTTCCGGCATGAACAATCAACAACAACTAAATCCAATCAGATACACAATGTTCAAAGCAGTATGTTACTGTCTGTCACAGATTATACCCACAAATCAATATGGTGTACAAGAATGCATAAGAACAGATGTAACTTCATATTTATCACAGACACTCATACTCGCTTACACAAAATCAATAATAAAAGACAACAGTTCAAAACTTTCACCACTTTCAGACACTGAAGAAAGGCAACAATGTAAGATTGTGAATAACCACTGAAAACAACCTGAACAGGGTATAATATGGAAAACATAAATCAGCCATGATAAAGAAATCAATTTTCAACAAATGAAAGGAATTGAATTATCTTTCACAAGACTGTGGCCTGTAAAATCTAAAAATCAAAAGTAGACCTTGACCACAAAAAAAAGTCTGGAAACTATTCACATTGAAATTAATGCTCTTCTTTCCATAGATATTTTTGTTTTTTTCATAAATACCTTCCCCTTTCTTTCTCAAGCACACGTGCACACACACACACTTGACTGGATTCATGGTCATGTGCATGATTAGGAAGCAAGTGTCTATAGGTTCAAGTCCAACACCAATCTGGATTCCCCCATCCCCTTCTGCTGGACTTAAAATAGTTGTCTTGGTGCTAGTCTTTCTGATGAGACGATAAACTGAGGTCCTGTGTGCAACATGCACTTAGTGCATGAAAAAAGAACACACTGCAACAAAAAGGTTGTCCCTGGCAAAATTCTGCAGAAAAATCCACTTTGAAAGCAAACAAATACACCCAAATTTTTTTTTAAATTCTTTTCAAATGTTACTGCACTATAGTGACATGGTTTCCCTGGCAACAGCCTGGATTTTCCACAGAGATATCTGTTGCAACAAAAAGTAATGCGCAACAAAGTGCACACACACACACACACACACCTACATACCTTCTTTCACTTTCTTGGCAATGCAGCAGAAGCGGTGCAGGGAAACCTGACACTCTCTCCTGCACACACACACATGAACACACATTCAGGTGACTGGTTGACACAGTAGTGTCATAACACCAACTGTGGGACTTGATCTGTACTGTACACTGGGGATGAAGAGTGTGAAGCTCATAACAAATAACCCTGAGGTGTTGTAGATTTATGGACCAAAGCATTTTCTTCTCTCTCTATTTTTTTTTTTTAATAGTTTATAACTACGAACTCAAATCCGGAATAAAAGATTAAAAAAAAAAAGTTTATACTTACAACTTCACATGCATACAAATACCCCCACACTAAACAGGACACACACGCATACGCACGCACACACACACACACGCACACACACACACACGCACAATCATTCCACACACACACACACAACACACACACAAACATTCCACACACACACACTCCCCAGAAGAACTCACAGTGGCACAGAGTCTCCTTTCCAGGCAGGCAGCAGAGCCCCGGCGCCCTGGATGAACTCCAGGATGATGTGGAGGCGACGCTGAAGGTCCTCCCTGCCAGGCACAAAACAAGTTTACCACCGCTGACACCGGCAACATAGGGCTGTGCATTCCTGTGTGCATGCATGCCAGCGTGCGTGCATGCATGCAGTGTTGAAGCTTACTTGTGATACAAGGAGGATTTATGTATACATATCACTCTGAACATGGACTGGAAAAACTTCATCAAACCTATCTGACCAGCTGCATGCGTGCACGTATGCATGTCACTGACAGGTCCGCACCAATGCTGACCTGGGAGACTGGAAAGATCTCTATGCAATACCTACTGCAGAGATCCCAACCACAGACCTGACAGACCCACAAGACTGACTTCCAACCCCCTGATTATTCAAGTAGTAGTCCTCTGCTCCTTTCATCTCTAGACTAGCCACCACAAAGGCAGCCATTCAAAGTCTAATGGAGGGGAGTGGGACTTGAATAAAGGACCTTTGATTTCCCCCATTTACATAAAAATGCTCTTCACCAACCCCTGAGCTTCCCCAATGTTATGAATGAGTAAATATTGATATAAACAAAATTAAAAATTAATACACAATTTTTAAAAATCAAACGAGACTACAGAAAACAGACATGCACTCACACACACACACACATATTAACACACACACACCACATGCACCACTACAAACCATAAACCAAACAAAAACCCAACAAAAGTCAACACAGTCATCACATCCAGCCAACACCACCACCACCTACTTGGACACTTCTGAGGACGAGGTCAGACCACGAATGAACTCCAGCTCTGGGGCCAGGACAGTCTTGGCCAGAGTGGTGACAAACTCAATGTTTTCCTCAGTGGGCGTGTACCACTGCAGGTTCAGGTTGTCTATGTCCCCTGCTGTTGCCCATTCCTGTAGGCATGGGGGAAAAATCCCAGAGAAAATTTATCAAAGATTACCATGGACAACACACACACACACATATGTATACATAAACAAAAAATATGAACACATACACTATCCAAACACACACATACAGAAAGACACACACACTCCTATCCTGTCCCCCACCCCGAACACACACACACACCCTTCAAACACACACACACACGTCCCTACCCCACCAAAATCACCCACGCTCCCAACAAACCTCCCGCTAACAAACACACACACATCCCTACCCCTCCAAAAACACCCACACTCCCAACCACCAGCTAGGAAACACACACACACACTCACACAAACATCCCTACCCCTCCATAAAGACACAAACTCCTAACCCCCCCCCCCCTCCTCCCCCTTGCAAACACACACACACCAACCACACACACACACACTTGGTGGAATGGTTGGCATCTGTCTGTCGCAGGAGACAATAGAACTCTGCTCCTTGTTCAGTCAAGAAACACACACACAAATAAATCCCTATCCCTCCACAAAGACACACACTCCTACACACCCTTCCCCCCACCCCAACAAACACATACACACTCTCTTAACACAAACACATACACACACCCCTACCACCCTACAAACACACACACTCCCGCCCCATCCCACACCCACCAACCCCAACTTTTCCCCCCATGACATACCCTGATGGGCAGGAAGTCAGTGAGGGGCTGGTCGATGCCTGCGGTGACGCTGCGGAAGTCGACAGGGTAGGTGAAGGACATGGCGCGCAGCATAAAGCGCAGCACCTGGCCTCCTATCTCGTAGCCCTGCTGGCTGTGCAGCGATAACACCGGGCCCAGTGTCTCCAGCAGGATCACACGGTACGGCAGCAGGTGCGAACCGTTGCAGCGCATCAGCTGTACACACACACACACACAGGTTTTTGTTTTGTTTTTTGTATTGTGTTTTGGTGCCCCAGAATTTGGGGCTTTCTATTTCCTGTTTTTTCATGATGATGATGGGAGTGATGAAAAATGCTGCAATGGGGGTCCATTTAGGTTTGGGACTACTTGTACTTGTAGGAAATCTGAACAACACTCCCAATCCATGACACACTTAGCTGAGAGAAACAGACATGGAGTGTCATAAAATCTGAACAACACTCCCAATCAGCGATGCACGTGGCTGAGAGAAACAGACATGAACATCATGAAATTTGAGAAACACTCCCAATCCATGACACATCCATGGTAGGGATGACTCTCAACAAGTGTGGTCCCAGTCTTCCCATTTGAATCCATGGCACACTCAGATCTAGGTAGGAAGCTGGCCACTGGCTGAAAAAAGCCCACCTCTGATGGGGATTGAGTCTACATCCTACCAGCTGTCAGTCTGCGATGCTTTCCACTTCACCACTGTGGCTGGTCAAATACTCAGGCTTTGCTGTCACTGCCAACATTTCTTTTTCTCATTCACGTTTTGCTGGTGCAAATGCACCTGCAATATCAAGCTGAAACTAGCTTTTGGATGCACTTGAACAAGCTGTATTCAGCGTGTGTGTGTGTGTGTGTGTGTGTGTGTGTGTGTGTGTGTGTGTGTTGTGTTGTGTGTGTGTGTGTGTGTGTGTGTGTTGTGTGTGTGTGCTGTGTGTGTGTGTGTGTGTGTGTGTGTGTGTGTGTGTGTGTAAGTGTGTGTGTGTGTGTGTGTGTGTGTATAAGATCACAAATGTAATTTTCCCAATTTTCTAAAAGTTTTCTCAGCATACAACATAGCAAAATATGCAAGCAATGGAAGTATTAAACATGACACAGAAAATCTGAACCTCAGTCATGCAAGCACAAATGCCCAAACCACAGTCAGAGGCATTCTGACTACCACTAAAAAAAAAACAGAGTGAGTCCCTGTGTGGCTGGTTGACTGTGCCATATCAAACTGGTGCAAGCTAAATCTTGCAAGTCTACTCTGACCCAAATAACGTCCCCAGGCCTTGTTCCTGCTCAGCAATCAATACTGTTGTACACACACTCTACAGGTAATACCAGGGTCCCTCTCCTCCAACCATCCTTTGTGAAGTGTCTCTGAACTGTAAAAGCAACACAAATTGGCCAAACAGAATGAAGACACTGGACATAGCTTGCACCAGTTTGACACAGTGTATTTCAGGATGACCAAAGATAATTTCCATATATTACAGGGAAAACCAATTCCCTCTCCTCCACAGTTGTCGTTTCAAACCTGCCAACCAAACCGACAACCAACCAAGACAATACAAGCAGTGGCACAGCTGCTGACGTACCTGAGACACCATGAGGATGTTCCAAAGGAAGCTGTTATCCAGATGTTCTTCTGTGGCAAAGCCGGTGTCTGCAACAACAGCAAACAGATTGAATACTGAGAAATATCCCCCCCCCTCTCTCTCTCTCACCCACACACACATCCTCATACCCTCCCACACCTTCAAAATAATCCACTCTGACTGGCTATATTAGTCTACAGTTTGTGATTAACACAGTGAATGTCAATATGCAAGTTCAATATGATGTGGCAGAGATATGCAAGTGGCATATATATATATATATATATATATAATATATATATATATATATATAACTGCTCCTGGTGTCCAGTAGCAAAAACTTTGGAGGTTAGGACAGATAGCACAGTCTCCTGGGGCCACTGACACTGGGCTTCAAAATACTACTTTTTTGTTTCAGGCATTAACAGCCAGACAGCTCAAAACCCTCCACAGCATCAGTCTGAGTGATTACAATGTGTTTTACACTTCTTTTTATCAATGTCACAGGTCATTATGCATACTCTGGTGACTTGTAGACTGTGATTCAAACTTTTCTTTCCCATCAACGTATATGTAGGTCTTAAATATGGAATGCAGAAAATGAAGACAGCTGCTTTTATTCCAACTTGTATCAAGGATATGTGTCTTTACTGTCAGTCTTTTAACCTTCAACACTGCCTGTTCACCACTTCTCAGAATGATTTATTCTTTCTAGCAGTGTCATCAGAGGTTTCCTTACGTTCAACTGCAAAGTTGTTGATCTTGGCACAAAGTGGAGGCAGAAGAAGCTTCAGTGTTTCCTCGGGGCGGACCTGCAATCAGGCAGCAGATGTAAACATCAAAGCATTAACACTAAAATAATCCTACCTCTTCTTTTTCTTCCCCCTTTCATTGACATCCAGGGTTCAGCATACCATCAATCAAACAACAGACTGTGTCATTCAAATCCATATCTTAAAACCACTGATTATAATTTTTTTCATATGTATAAACCACTGATTATAATCAGTAGTTGCATGGTTTGACAAATGGACAACAATGAAGTGAAAAATGTTCCACAGTTTACAATACAGCTTAGTCATGAACCATGACAAATTATCAAACAGTCTTAACCCATTTCAAAAGTACATCAATACTTGCAATACAAATGCTAACCATGCTGAACCATTTCTCTACAGTAAAAAGACAAGCAGCACTTCTGTAGTCCTGTACTGACCCGGCTTTCACCTCTCACAATCATCGCTTCTCTACAAAAGCAGTGCTGACCCATAAACTGTGTGCACAGAACAGAAGAACAGAAAGGGCAGTCCCATTTAAAAACTGACAACAGCACCCTAACGATACGAAAGCTTCAGTGCTGTACACCACACACACATTCCATACATGGTGTGTCGAGTCAGTACTCACCCTGGCACAGGCCCTACACAGGCTGGAGGCCAGTCTCCCCCCAACTTTGGGTTCAAACACATTCTCCATGATGAAGCGATTCACCTTGTTCAGAGCACTCTGAGGCAGAAATAAACACATTCCATTGAAGCAACAACAAGTTTATCAATTTTTTAAGACAGAGAATTAACACATAAAAAAACCAATACTTAAAGCTGTCAGTTCCATCTCTGAATCTTCTTTAACACAAACAACATCAGTTTGTTGACATTTCTTCTTGTGGTTTGTGCAGGCTGGGTATTTCAGTTTCCAAAACCCACTGGACACTTCACATGGTATTTCAGTTTCCAAAACCCACTGGACACTTCACATGGTATTTCAGTTTCCAAAACCCACTGGACACTTCACATGGATTAGCATATTTAAAGCATGTAATTTATCTTCTGTATGCATACACATTTTTAAGGGGTTCAGGCACTAACAGGTCTGTGCCTCTCCTGACCGGAGAGATAAAAAAAATCATCCGGGCACTGAGGTGAGCAAACTTTATATCCTCAGACTGATATCCACTGCTCTACCCGCTCAGCAGTTATATACTGGTCAATCTTGTCAGCCTGCTGAAATCACACTGCTCAAAGTCAATTCTTTACATTTCAGCTTTTCACTTTCACTCTTTGTTTTAGGAGTGTCAAAGAAATGGTAATAACTGACTGCACAGTGCAATACATGGAAACCTTCCAGTTTAGCGGTTCCTGGAGGAGATGCTTGGTATAAGTTTATCACTAGTAAACAAAGCCAAGAACTGTGCAATGCTGTTACAATCAAAGAAAAATGTCCGAGCAATGAAGGAATGGACCAAAGACTTCACAGAAAATGCTGAAAGGGAATTTCCCAAGTTGCCAAGCTGGGGATGAAACCTTGAGGTATGCACTTGCTAGACACCGGTGGATCAAGGTACTGAATTACATCACGGTACTGAACTACATCACAAAACTGAAGAGAAACAAACAAACAAAAGGAAACATGTGAACACTGGTCACTCGCTCCAGGAAGGGGAAGAGGAAACCATCAGTATTAGGAACACAAACAGCATACGACTTCAAGGCCCTCACCATGAAGATGGGTTTGGAGCACTGCTGCAACACAGAGGTGACGGTGGAGGCCAGTCCCATCTCCAGCATGTTCTGTTCAGGTGTCAGTCGATCCACAGCACCCGACGCTGCTTCCTGCGTGCTGTTCTCGATGATCGACATAATCCTGTGCACCCAGAGAACCGATCAATGATTTCATATTTACAACAACAACAACAACAAAAAAAAAAAGGCTGAATTAAAAAAAGGTATTACCAGAAAACAAAAAAACAAAGGCAGTGGTCCAGGAATTGCCCAGAGGTAGGGTGGTTAGGGGACCGGGATAGTACCGTAAAGTTCAGTCTATTGAGTGCACTAAATTTTGGAAAAAATTGAACTTTATACATACATAAGCCACACTGGCTTATAAGCCGCACTTATTTCCTGGTACCGGAACACATACTGATACTACAGAAAAGCTGTCAATACTGTAGGTTATGAAATAAACACAAGCAGGAACAACACAAAGAAAAGCAAGTGAAAATACTGCTAGTGCCACAAAAAAATAAATAAACACAATGAAAATAAGATCTATAATTTAGGGATAGTCATTTATTCAACGTCATCCTGCTCACTGAAATCTTTGTCTTCAGTGTCCGAGTTCAAGAGAACCAGCACAGCTTCCTCCGCCATCTTGTCACTGACTTCAGCCTCACTTTCACTTCATGAACATGAAGATGGAGGTCGCTGCTGGTTCGTCGCTTGCACTGTCGTCTGCTAGGTCGATCGCCTTCAATTTGAAGGCTGCATCATAGGCATAACATCACGTTTTTGGCATGATGAGGGTGTACACTTGAGCAGAGTAGAACTGAATGCTGATCTGAAGGCTTTAATGTGTGCAGATTTGATTTATAAAACGTGAACAGTTAGCACACTATCCTGAAGCTCATCCAAAAATTCATGGACAGAAATCATGATTTTGCTGAGTTGAAGGGCAGCTAAGAATAGACGAGAATGTGATACTCCCGGGATCGTTAAAATCCTCAGATAAGCCGCATCATTGTAAAAGCTGCAGTAAAAAGTCACGGCTTATAGACCGAACTTTACGGTACTGCAGTGATTGTGACAGCTCTGCCAGTGGGAGTGAAAAGGTGAGGTGGGGAGGAAGGTGGGCACTACCATTCAGTATGTTGCTCTCTTGGACTGACAACAGATAGGTCTCACTGGCCATTGATTAGCTAACACGAATGGGTAGTGCTGCCCCCCCCCCCCCCCCTCCAGAAAACAGATGTTCCATTTATGACAAAAACTAAAAAACTGAAAACTGTCTCAGGATGGAAGACTTGCACCCATGTATTACTACGGTTATGTCAGATATATGTCACCCTGTCAGTTTGTGTAATTCCAATACTGACTGAAACACTGTTCAAGCTGTATGTGCTTTATATTTTATAATTTATATCTGCCATGTAAAATATGCTCGAAATTTTTTTTATGTTTTATGTTTTAAAAGCAATTTTTTAAAATTTTATTTTATATTTTTTATACCAGTAATGCCTAACAAGCAGGTGAATTGTTCACCAATGAAAACAGCAAAAGTGACAGAAAGAGACAAGAAGAAAAGAGAGCGAGCAAAAACAGGCACATGAAACAGGCACATGAAACAAGTTTTTCTTTTTTGTAGATGCAGCTGTCTGTAAAAAGATGGTCTGCAGAAGCCCACTGTGCACAAGATGACTATCTGTACCCAGGCACTGTTAACCTGTCTCCCCATTCCACAGTATTGCATTGCACTGCACTGCACTGCATTGCACTGCACTGCACTGCACTGTATTGTATTGTATTGTATTGTATTGTATTGTATTACTTATTCGTCACAACAGATTTCTCTGTGTGAAAGTTAGGCCACTCTCCCAACGTAACACTCATCCCAACAGTGCAGCTCCGTCATTTTTTCTGCAAGCAAGTGTACTTGTTTTCCTATCAAAGTGCATCTTTGTGCAGAACTTTGTCAAGACAACCCTTTTGTTGCGGCAGGTTGTTTTTATGGGTGCTAAATGCATGTTACACACGGGACCTTGGTTTATCTTTTCATCCATAAAGACCACCATTCATGGTCTAGTGGAGGGGGATAAAACAATACTGAGGGATTCAATCCTGCAGCCTCAGACTCTTTTGTTTCCCATGCAAATGCATTATCACTAGGCCACCACTCCATGTTCCCTCCACGACCAGAAACCATGCCCCACTCACCGGTTCAGAAACTCCAGAATGAAGTCTTCAAATTGAGCAGTGGCAGAACACAGTTCAGCTTCTTGCTGTAAAGGAGGAGAATAGGGGAAAAAAAAAAGAAAAAAAAAGGCAACATGAAATCAACGATAACCATCAGCAGGTTAAATATTAAAAAATCAAGGAAAAATTACCTTTTTGTCCCATCTGGGATGTGGATACAATAACAATATATGCGCCTTGAATCACAACTTCAGTCCAGCAATGTCAAACAAAACAAAAATACAAAAATAGGCTGAAATAAATAAAAGATTTTTTTTCTCAAAAAATCAAACTTCAGCAAATTAACATGTATGTTCCACATATAAGAACAAGTTATGAACTCTTTCCCAACTTTTATAAATTTACAATTACTTGAACTGTTTTCTTTTCGCAGCACAAAACACATCGCATAAACCAAGCACTGACTTAGAAGCTATCAGTATTTACTTAGTTTCAATCTAAGATACTTTGATTTTTGTGTGTGTGTGTTTTTTTTTGTTGTTGCTGATATTCCATATAAAATGAAATTCATACCAAATTATGGCACATGCGCGCGCACGCACACACACACACAAACTGGTGAGCAAAAAAGGAATAACAGTACAGAGATAGTGGCACAAAACATAAAGATGAAGCAGACAATGCATGTGAATCAAAGAAAGAAAAGAGATGGCCAGAACAATGGAGGCAAAGAGAGTAAGGGAGAGAAGGAGAGAGAGAATCTAAAAAGAAAAGTAAGTATGGCAGCTTACCTCAGTCAGATCAGAGCGAACCTGTGGCGCTTCAGAACAATCCACAATAGGAATCAGAGCTGTGAAAGTGGAAATCATCTGAAGAGTCACCTGCACACACACACACCACCATAACATCCGACCATGCTATATTCTTGCTGAACTACACTCCTTTTCCTGCTACTAAAATTCCATTCACAGGGGTGCAAGCAGAGAGACCTACTCAAGCCTAAATTTTGTTTTTCTGCCCAGGCCAAAGCCATACCATTTTTTTCTGCCCAGACCGAAGCCTGAAAATACTATGCGGGCTCAACAAAACAGATCATCAAGTCTGACCACGAATGCCGTACTATCATACTTTCTAAAGACTTATTTGGGGGAGAATAATGGTGAATTCTGGGAAAATCAAGAAGCAGACAAAACGAAAGGGATTTTTATATATAAGCACTAAAACATAATTTTAAAGAACAAGATATGGAACATTCTCACAGGAAAGACCCTCTGAAAACGGAATATGGTAATGACTGCAGTATCCAGCATAAAGCAAAAGATGGAGAAAACCAAGTATAATGCATCAGAGTGAAACAAAAGTCAATTACAGTTTCATTCAAAGCAAAAGACAAATTACATTACTTCTGTTATGAAAATAAACTATGATACAATTCTGTATCTTATTGTAAAGAAAAATATGCAAGTGTTACTCTCAACTGTTCATAAGCAACACTACTTGCAAAGCTGAAGCTATTGAGGAAAGAAAGTACCTGAAAGAATGTGTTTCGCACGTGCACGTATGCGCGCATAAATATGAGTGCGTGCGTGTGTGAAATGTGTGTGTGTGTGTGTGTGTGTGTGTGTGTGCCTGCGCGCGCGCGCACTTGTGTGTGAGCGTGCGCATGTGTGCGCACCCATTTAAGTGTGTGGATGGTGTGTGTGTGTGTGTGCACGCACTGTGTACGTATGTGTGTGCATGCTTCTGTGTATGTATGTGAGCAATGGTCAAATGTATGTTTGTGTATCGATCTGTGTATCGTGTGATGTCTGTCACTGCATGTGTGTGTGTGCATGTGTGTATGCATGCACGCATGCATGTGTGTGTATGCCCGTGTAAGTGTGTGGATGGTTTGTGCATGTGCATGTGTGTGTGTACGCGCATACACGTGTGTTTGCATGTGCATCTATGTATGTAAGCAATGGTAAAATGCGTGTGCACATCTATGCGTTTGTCTGTGTGTTTATCTGTGTATGTGTGGTGTCTGTCAATGCGCGTGCATGCATGTGTGTGCATGTGCACGCATAGGAGCGCACGTGCATGATAAAAAAACAATGGCGATAGTGAAATGAACTGACGTCCAAACGGCAGAGGCCACACGCACGTTTGAACAAAACATAGTACTAAGATGAATCTACGGAACGTCAGCCATAGATCCCTGATCTGCACAACATATACTAACTGCAGCTATGAAGTGTAGCCCACGGCTGCTCAGCCGAGCACAAAATCTGGCTCTTAAGTTGCCGTGCAGCATATGGGGTCAAACGCCAGACACCCGCACCACACAGCACTGGCCGGCACATTCACCGCAGTATTTCTGGCCCTGCGCGCCAAACCTGGGTGCTGCCTTTTTTGTTTCACTTGGCCCCCGGCCCCTGCCCTACTTTTACCACACTTTTCACAGAATCCACATATTTCCTGCAGCGATTACAGAAAGATGAATTATCGCTATTCCTGCTTGTAGTCATTGGAGTGCAGCTTAAATTGTTTTACACAATTTCATTATTTTATCAACATGATCATTTCATTATTTTTTTTTCTTTAAAAACTTCGTCTTTGGTGTTGAGTGAAGGCTGCTTTTGACTCTGGTACTGAAAAACCTATGACTAACTTTCGTGGATTATTTTTTCTTTCTCTTCTCTCTTCAATTGTTTGTATCTTGTTTTTTGTGTGAGTCTTCTTATTAGGTTGTTGACAATGTATTTTTCTTTGTGGCCTACAATTGAGTGTTGTGCTGAGTCTGTATGTGTTTAAATTGCTTGTTTCTTGGGAGTGGGTGCATGCGTGGGTGCATGCGTGTGTGCGTGTGCGTGTGTATGTGCCATGGTGTGCGTGTCAGTGAGTGTGTGTGTATGTCAGTGTGTGTGTGTGTGTGTGTGTGTGTGTGCGTTTCATAGTTTGAAGAGCATAAAGACTTAAAGTCTTAACTCCCGAGAGCAAGGTTTCGGTTGCGCCCCTTTTCTCTGCATTCAAATTTTGTATTACGTGTAGCTGACACATTTTGTACTTTCCAAAGTCAATTCAGGTCTAGATTGGAAGCTGCTAGGCAAATCTCGCTCTCTGCCATAAATGAAGCCAAACCGTAGCTTTATTAGGCTTTTATTTTGAATAAACCTTCACCGACGTCACAGTGTCAGACTCTGGTGAGAAACTGGCTTGATTCAAATCGCCCGCCATTTATAGTCCAGTTCAGGCTTTAATCAGACAGAGGATCAGAGTATAATAATATGGAAACAGTCAGTCATACTGAAAGTGTACAAAAACACAGACTGCACTGTCTGTGTAGAGTGTGTGGCATGCGTTCGAAAAAACGTACCGATGCATGCATGAGATACTGTTATTCTGTTCAATCAGAACTCGAGGAGTATCGTGGCATCAGTATCATGTGTGACAGAAGTGATACACATTCCACAACTCTGTGTAGCACGTGCTATGCTGGGCTATATGAGATAAAGAGAACAGAAAGCACTACCACCCTGCAAAATGCTAAACCTCTCCTGTTTCAGTCAAAGAACTTATCTCACAAACTACTGGCCCCTATTTTGCAGTCCTCTTTTCAGCTGGGACAAGAAAAAGAGTCACTCACTCAGTGTCAGACAGGTGTTATCAATGTCTGTCAGTCAGGAAAATAAGTAACCACATTCAGACTGATACACTAAATAATAATAATGCTTAAGTTTTATACGGCATGATTTCCAGTACAAACGCTGCTTAAAGCACCTAACATAATCCAATTAAAATCAAACATGACCAAAAAAATCATAAAAGCTCTTTACCAACACAAAAACATCCAAGGCGTTCACACAAACGTATCAATACTCGCAATACAACAGCGCCACACACTTTTCAAAGCTGTGTCCAATAACTGACCAGAGTTTTCTTGAAGTCATTGGAGTCAATGCCAGGCAGCGCCAGCTGCAACAGAGGTATGACGTGGTTGGGGCCGTCAGGGTAGTACTTGCTGCAGCTCAGCATGGGGCGGGCCGCCCCAACGATGCAGAACATGCAGGAGATGAGGCGGTGAGGCTCAATCAGGGTTTCCATTGCTGGGTACATTCTGAGTGACATGTTTTTCAGTATGGGTCAGCATTTATCTTTCAGCTATGACAGGCCACCACAATGACATTCAGGCCTTTACACTCAAAGAACCACGCACACTGGTGATCAACTGTTTTTATGTTTCAAAGTTTTGCTCTTTTCCTTTTTTATTTTCACACACATTCACAAACACACATCCCTCTCATAGAAAACACACACAAACACACACATAGAGTAATTTCACATGTATAAAAGCAAAAGCAAAAGGATTTCTCAGCATCCCAACACAAACAACTGAACATATTCTGCTGAAAATATGCCAGTCCATTAGTAGGAATTGTTCATCTTTCTCTTCACAACTCTTTCCAACCACTGAGTTACTTTTTTATCAATCATTTCCTCTTGTGAGTATTCTTTCTTTCCATCTTCTTGGTTTAAATAGTACTTTATATAAAATGTCAATACAAATATAATGAATTTGACAGGTTAACAAGAAAGCAGTCCTAACAAAATGTATATAATATATACAAATGCTGAATATATGATGGATGTCTCTGCAGGTAGAACTTTTAAATAAAAACATGAATCATAAACAAAACTAAAAACAATACAGCTGACAATCTAAAAAAAAAAAAACTATAAAAAATACATTTTTTTTTTTATCAATACTCCAAAGAAAGAAACACAAACAGAAGAAAACATCCAAACAATACAGCAACTGACTTCTCCAGCAGTGGGGGCACGATGATCTCGGCCCTGAGAGAGGCCAGATTCCTGATGGCCGAGTCCTGACTGGCCCACTTCCCAAACATGGCCGTGAACACCTCGGGTTTCAGTGTCTCCACAAACTGTGTGATCTCCTCGTTCTGCAGCTTGTGCGAGTCCGGAACTGGTGTTACCCAGGAGGGTTTCTTGTAGCGTTCCCTGGGGACAGCAAATTACTTGACACACAACTGACACACCTGGAGGAATCTGGTACAGTTCTTCTGTGTGGCACTCCAGTGACTCCTCACACAGTAAGGGGAGAAGAAGAAGGAGGCAACCAAACACAACAAAAAGATGAATAAACAATGCCAATGGCTAGAGAATAAAGCAGTAACAACAGTAATGATTACAGGATAAAATTTGAAAGTCCTGATGATTAAAGAATAAAATATCATTTTACTGAGGATCAGAGGATAAAATACTAAAAAGCCAAGAATATAAATGTCACTATAAAAAGGAACACATACTGGAGTGAATGTCTCAAATACTGTGACCCTTTTCAAACAAATGCATATCAAATTGTGTTGCTTATAGCCCAGCTGACCACAAGAGGGCCACTTCAGGGTTGAAACCCCTGTCATAAATTACAGAGAGAAATCAAGCAATGCTCAATGAAAATCACCACACTAAACTGACCAATTCAGAGGCGAGTCTTGCTAGATAAAATTCATTTTGAATCAAGCTAGAATCATCATACTGCTGCTTACAGCCAAATAAAGGGGCTGTTTCAGAGATGAAAACTTTCACTTCCTTAGCGAGATGGAAAATAGTTTCAAGGGGACCATTTGTAAAAAAAACACAAAAAACCAAAAAAAAAACCCCATCAATATAGAGCCAGCAACAACGTTTTTGTGAATGACATAGACATTTTGGAAGTTAAAAACTCAGTACAGAGAACCTCACTGGAAAGCAGATTCTATGGAGCTGCTTCACCTTTAACAAGGTTGGAATGTATAAGAAGAGTCTGAATACATACATTTTTAGTTGTCCTCCACCGCACCACTGGTCACTACAGACTTTGGCACAGTAACAACAATTATACTTCTGGCTACACCACTTTTCATAGTTCTGGCTACACCACTTTTCTGACTCGCATTCTGGGGCCAAAATTCAAAGCACCAACTGTGGATAGTCACCAGAATCTATTCAACTAAAGGCATGACAAGGAATCAAGAATGCCAACAAAACCGTTACATGACCACTAAACCCACTGAAAAAAAACCACACTGCACAGATCAATAAACAACTCAAACTCAATGTCTATTATCAGAAAGTGGAAAGATGTTAACAAATGAACTGGATCTCACAAAATGAACACAGGCATCAAGTCACAATGGTCAATTTGCAGTCAAATGCTACAGAAAGCAGAATTTGTGGTATGCATGAAGATATAAAATCTCTTACCTGCAGAGCCTCTTCACAACCAGGAACGGCATGGTCTGAAGAAAAGATGACAGCTTGAGCTGAAAAATAAACAAAGCCACAGATTAAACACTGGGACAAGCTTTTTATAAAAAATGGACCAGAAAAGAAAGATTCTATTATATCAAAACACAAGACTTCACCTCCTTCAAAACTTGTATTGACACTTTGAATAAGTTGATGAAATATATCATATCTGAATGTAGTAAATGTTCAGTTTTAACTTAAACAAAAGGTGTAACTCACCACAGCAGATCCATACATGCTACACTACAACTCAGCCACTATTATTAAAAAATAAGTAAGTAAATAAGTATATAAATAAATTAATTAATTAATCAATTAAATGTATAGAAAAAAAAAGCAGATTGCGAAGTAGATGTCACGGTCATTTCATTTACTAATCACTGTTAAGAAAATAGTGACCGGGATATCATTATGACAGGAAGCGTAGAGTATAGCCTTGTCACGCAGTCCCAAACCAAAATGGACCTCTATAGCAACATCGTCATCATCATCGTCATCCTCCTGCTCCTTCATCGTCATCAATATAAACAAAATAGTCTCAAAGTCTGTGGCCTTTCATGCCCTGCTCTCATGGTGACCTCAGTTTCGATACCCCTCCACTTCCGTGCTTGGGGTGAGTCCTGTCAATGTCGTCAGTGTCGGCAGATTCATGGGGGGCTGTTGTTTGAGGGACGTGGTGGCGGTCTCCACTCTGGGAGGGACGCTCACTCAGTCTGGCTCCGCGACTAAGCCATTATTGTCGTTAGTAGGGGGCTTAGTAGGTGGTGTCCTAAGTACGTTAAAAAAGAACAGGCACCACTGAACACCACCGAAGTGACTCAGCAGCAGTGCAGGGTCTCCTCTGGTGTGTGGCCTCCTGGCGACCTAACATCGATGGTTCCCTGTGGACTCCCGACGCTGGAACTGCGACGGACGAACCCGGGTGTGGCTGTGTATGGGGGAATCTAAATGAGTGGCGTGGGAGTAATGCCACTGAAACGGTGCAGATGATGGGGCAGCAAAAAAAAAAAAAGAAAAAAAAAAGAAAATAGTGATGCCGCATGACGACTTTGATTACTTATCACTGTCAACACAAAAGTATCAGAGAAATTCAAAAATCTGTGTGCTTACCGACCAGCGCCCTGAGTTGGAAGGATGCAAGAAGGAATGCAAGGCTCTGAACAGTTTCTGTATATGCTGAAGGGCCGAGTCTCCATCACCCTGTAGGTACATCATCCACACTTCATCCTCGTCCATCTCAATTCTAACACACAAGGATGATTAAAAAACAAAACAAAAAAACACTTAAGAAACAATTCTTTTAAACTTAAAAGTCGAAAAGTAAAACTTATTAAGCTGAATAAAGAACATGATAGTAAAAAAACAAAGCAGCTTGATTCATCAAACAGTAAAAAGAGGTACATTCTAAACTATGTATAAGAAACACTACAATTAACTCAAATCATTATCAATTTATTAACTAACTATGTATAAGAAACACTACAATTAACTCAAATCATTATCAATCTATTAACTGCAGATTCTGTACCAGTAAAACTAACAGTAAAGCATTCTTGCAAGCAATCAAATTTGCCTGCTTTAAATTTACACATAAATTAAGAAACACAATTCCAGAATATGAAACCCTTCTCCAAAGTGATCATCATAAATTTCTAAAATTACAGGAACAATACGCAAATAACTCTTTTTCAAAAACTCCCACAACCAGTATTGCAAGTAATAAAATGGTTAAAAACAAAAAATGTAAACAAAATTTACAACATTTTTTTTTACTTACACATAAAATCAAGAATAAAAAATAATTTTAAAAAATCACTCAGACACACACACGACCATAGACTGCACCATGTCCTCTCTACTGCAGCACCACACACACAACATCGACAACCATAGTGCCAGTCAGTCACTGACCATCATGGCGACGATCCAGGTAGCCACAGAGTTGGTGTCGTAGCAGTGGTTGCCACGGGAATAGTTGACTAGTTTGTTACCCACTGGCAGGTTGAAACTGCGCAAGACTCGTGTGAAGATCTGCAACAGTGGGGGACAAAGCGCTGGTTTTAAGAATGGATGACAAGGTATTAATTGTGCAGATATTCTGTTTGGTATACAAATACAAGGAGGAACATGCATGCATGGATGACACAATTTTCAGGTACAAAGATAAAATATCATAAAGTCTTTTAGCATCTTACTTTAGCTCAATATAATTGTACTTAATTAGCAAGCCATAGATTACACGCAAACATATCATCCAGTCCTGCAAGAAAAACAAAAGACAAATAAGGCTATAAC
Source organism: Babylonia areolata (assembly GCF_041734735.1). NCBI lineage: Eukaryota > Metazoa > Mollusca > Gastropoda > Neogastropoda > Buccinidae > Babylonia > Babylonia areolata. The sequence goes on from NC_134896.1 coordinate 40,517,904, forward strand.
TCTTTTCTCAATCTTTCAAGATTGTGTTTTAGAAAAAAATACTGCTAGTATGAAGGCTGTTATTTTCAATTTTACATTATCATTTCATGCTGTTCAAAATCATTCAAAATTTGGCTAGATGCTGTACCCTATTTTCAAGTTTTATTTTGATATCATCCGTGTTTGTAATCAACCTTTTGAACACAATCTGTATGAAAACAAAATCATTACTTGTCCTGTCCTACCATTTTTTTTTTTTTTTTTTTTTTTTTTTACAGTATAAACGCCGCCATACACTTTGTCACTTACTTCACTCAACCAAACACCTTTTTAAGCAAAACAACAGGAATGACAACTACATCACAGCTGAAGAAAATCAGTAGCCTACTTACCATGGGCATGTGTGGCTTCCAGTCAATGTAGCCAATGGTGTCGTTGGCCAATCGTGAGAACAAGTTGACCAGGCTCTGGTGACACAAACATCAAACGCATCAACTGTCCAGCTTCTCACATCATTAACTTGAATAAGCCAGTCCCTTCACCATGATTGTTCACTGACTTCCTTCTAATCCCACTACCTGACACATGACTGCCTATTTCATCATCACAGTTGCTAGCAACCCACCACCAACCCCCTCAATGTATAAAATATGTCTGAGATCTGAGAAAACACACAAAGGATCACAGATTAGCTCAAAAACACTGCTGAAACTCCAGATCATCCAAGACCAGGAGTATGAACTGAAAATTACTTTTTTTTTCTTCTTTTTTTTTTTTTAAAGGTCAATACAGACCTAATAGTCTCACTAGATGCTTGTTTCCTGACCTAATATAGCTCTTTCTCCTGTAATAATGAAATCACCATGTCTACCACGGTCTTATAATTCTATTTGGAATGGTTCAGTGGCATACTGAAGTTACCTCAACATCTCTGGTACTCTCTCTGAGATGCTGTTCTTAAAAAAAAAAAAAAAAAACAGACCCAGGAAGATGTTCACAGAAGCTATTATGGTCAAGGAAACCGGCATCTCCAAACACATGGGCATCTATTGCCTGAATGATCAATGACCCCTTTATTTGCAAACTGACACCCTTGATGAAGGATTTATATAAGAGATGTGCTTCTAGAACTACCCTGGAGAACTTCAGTCATGACACAATGACATGTATGGTTTCTATACACCTTTATAATGATATTCAAATCCACATGATGATATATGATAACTCTGTTTCTGTAACCAACATACTGACATCAGTGTTTCCCCCTTGGCCCGACAACATCACTTTTCTCCTCTTTGAAGTCTTTCTCTCTTTTTTTTTTCATAACATGTCACTGTACACATATTCTGAGAGGAAAACAAAACAAAACTTACCCCCTCCCAAGATGGGCAGTTGCAGAAGGAGTACCACATGTCCAGTAATTCCTGAAGCCACAACCTAAAAGATGGGAAGAATAATAAACCAGAAAATGCAGATCAAACAGCATTTCTGCTCAGACCAGATAATCTAAATTAAACTACATTTCTCTAGCCTGTCATTTGCAGATGTTACAGTATACACACACACACACCGTTTTGAAGCAGATGTTACCATCCCTGACAACTATCCATTCTGATTTGATGATGGCATCAAAAAGCAAAAGGTAACATGCACTGACACAGTATCCATTGTATGAAATGTAATGTCCATTCTAACTGGCTAACAACTGTAAATAATTACCCTAAATCAGTAAATGGCTACAATAAATACTGCATCAAACCACCTTCAACCAACTTAAGTGATTACATGAACTGGTCAATTTTGTAATGTGAAAAAGAAATGTGAATATATATTAATCACACTATCAAAATTTGAGAACTTTTTTTTTTTCAAAATCTGAGAATGAAAACTTTACAACAAATGTATCATATAATGTCCTGCAGAATACTACAGCTGGATAATGTACAAACACATATACACACTCAACTGCATGCACACACACTCACACATAGAGCAAGCTTTTCCCACGGAACCAACTCACTTGAATCCCATGTGATGTTTCTCAGGTGGAAGACTGGTGGGCAGAAACATCTCCAGATAGGACAGACCTCGAATCACTGTCACATCAAACGGACACAGCAAGGGACGCCACTCCTCTAGCATTTCTTGGGTTGACTCATCTGAGAAGTACCTGGATGGAAGCAGATGATGATCAAGGTTTAGTACAGCAAACCCACCAGTGTCATCAAGTTTCATGTGACAATAACGACTTTTCTCCACTGAACTGACCTCACCAGAAGTCCCACTCAAAAAACCACAACTTCACCACTTTCACATGAAGACCCATTACAAAGATATCAATACTCGCTTTTGTAAATTTACATAATTTTCCATATTATTATCAAACATAATCTTAAAAAAAAAAATCAGAGAAAAACTGTATTATAAAGAAACTAAAACCATCAAAATCATAATTAAACTATTAGTTTTAAATGCTAAGGAACAAACACAAATACTAAAATACTGTTTTCTTGTTTTAACAGTTCTTCATTCGCAGTATCTGTGGTACAAAAGTTAAAAATTCTGGGGAGCGTTGGAGTTTTGGGTTTTTTCTCTTTCACCAACAATTGGCATAATCCAGTTTTCATAACTCTCCCTCCAACAAAAAAAATCCATTATTAACTTGACTTACGTGCGGCATTTCCGGACAAGTGCCTTGACCGTGTTGTCAATGTTCCTGAAAACACAAATTATTTTTGGGTATCATCATCATCAGTAACATTCCACCTAACTCCAGGGGGTGTGGTAAGGAGTGGGGGGAGTCAAAGAACTTCAACTTTTTTCATAATATGCTTCTAATTCACAACTGCAGATAAATCAATATTTTTCACATAAAAAAGTTTTTTAAGCCTCCCATACAGAGATTATATAATGAAAAATGGTGTAATTACATAGCATTTAAACTTAATCAGGAGACAGATCAAAACAGCAAAGAAATATCATCACTAACAGTACAGGAGACCCTCTGTACATGTTTTATTAAATAATAATCAAAATGACAGCTGCATAACATTCGACACATCCAATAAATAAAAACTGTTTCGGTAAAAATACAATCACAGACTTGTATGTCCTACCACAGTTTAAAACTATGCTGTAATATATTACAACTGTTTTCCTGGTATAATATTCTGACATTTGACTCATATGTTATTAATATAAATATTTCCACTGCTGTTATTTTAGTGTACTAAAAGAGGAAGGTGGAAGAATGGTTAAAACGCTCATCTGTCAATACAGAGGGTCTGGGTTTGAATCCCGCTCTTGCCCGTTCTCCCACGTTTGACTGGAAAATTAAATTGAGTGTCTAGTCATTTGGATCAGACAATAAACTGAGGTCCTGTCTGCAGCATCACTTGGCGCACTGAAAAAGAACCCATGGCAATAAGATTGTCGTTGAAACCCACTCTGACAGAAACACAAAATGCATGCACTCAAGGCCCAACAAGGCGTATTGGGTTATGGTGCTGGTCAGGAATCTGCCTGGCAGATGTGGTGTGGTATATGGAACTGTCCGAACGTAGTGACACCTCCCTGAGAAACTGAAACTGAAGCTGAAACTAGTATACTATAATGAATGTTACATGTTCTCATATCTGACTGTCGTTCTCTATTATCAAAAAAACAATAACAAAAAAACGAACAAACCGATAACAAAAAAAAATATGTTAGACATATAGACAAAAGTGAGATACTTAGATACTGACGAGGGCAAGAGGCGAAGTCCATGCTGCTCCAGGGAAGAGTATATCGTGTGTTCTATCAGGTCATACAGTGGTCGCCAGGGCAGGACCAGGTCATCTCGACTCAGTAGCTCCTCTTTCCTACACAGATGAGAAAGAATGGTTTCCTTCAGTGAAATCATTACTCACCCTTACATTTCATTTCATTTGTCACCAAGTAATGACTGTGAAGCTGAAAAAGATTGTCAAAGATATCATACAGTTAAAAAGTTAAAATGCCACTGCACTCAGGTAGTTGTGTGGTTTATCTTTAAATTTTATATATATTGAAGATACATGTATTTACTGATGTATCTTCTTCAAAGCTTAATTTCTCCAGAACAATTCACATTTTCAAAACATACATAACAATGTACAAGCTCTAACATTAGTAACAATATTTAACATAACTAACAGAGGAGACATTTGATGGCTCATGAGGTTTCAGCTGTGCCCAGTCTCCCCACACACAACCAAGTCTACTATTTCTATCACAACTAGTACTACTACAACCACTATTGCATCTTCACTCACTTCAGTAGAGCACAGAGAGCACCAGAATACTTCTGCACAAGGGAGTACTCCATCTCTGGGGAAGTTGCCAATTGAAACATCAAGTGCACAAAGTACAAATGATCTTCTTTGGAGAACTTCATGCCATACAGCTGGATGTACCTGTAGAAACGATTATATCCATTTGAATCATCACACACACACATACAGTTACATACATTTAATGATAATCACTAAATCAGTTCCCAAGTTCTATTCATGAACAAGTACAGGATAAACAATATAAAGCAGAACATGGTACTACTAGTGGAGGACAACAAATGTTGGTAAATAATTCTTTTGTCATAAAATCACTTTAAAATGATACCATTTTTTTCTCAAATGGATGAGGGAGTTGGTGGGTGATGGAAACAAAAACCCTTCAAAGAGAACAACTGTAGGGTCATTTTTAATTCTGAGCAAGAGACCAAGTTGTTATGCCTGGTATAAACCGAGTTCCATCCCCTGTGGACCTGTCACAGGTCTTACTCTCAGCAATGGCAGTAAACCATCCTACTAGTACTACGATACATTACACATCATCATGGCTCAATGTTAAGAATATTAGGTAGAAGCATGCTGGACTTTCTGGCTACCTTTTCTGTACGCAACAATAAATACTATACTAGTAACAAATGAATGATGAACAAGGAAAGCTGGGCCTTAAAAACTCACAAGTAATTCTGATACTCACTTAAATCAAACACAGGAAATGTGGAGGGAATAATAATATATAAAAAATAATTTAAAAAAACAAAAAAACAACCCCACAACTAAACAGATAATCTTTAACTGGACACTAGTTACCCACTATTGTTAGTTTAACTTGGTCTTTAACCTTCAAGTTCAAATGGTTTATCATGTTCTTGCCATAACCGATCAATGAACCAGATTTTTTTAAAACTGGTTGAAAAACTCCCTGTCTGATGTTTTTTTTAATCCAAAATTCCATTGATGCCATGTTCTGAACTTGACCCTTGACTGCATTCATTCTTGTCATGAACAAACACTAACATATTTCTAAAAGCCTTTTCTACATCAATATATGCCACATTGTGACTGTGATACTGAAGTTCAAAAGAGATGCTGATGGTCACTTTGGCCTGTCACTATACATATATAAAGTTTGATGAAAATTGAATGTGAACCAGATGCTGTGGTGAATTGATTAGCGTCACAGACTGAGCATTAGGAGCACACAGATTCAACGATGCCAACCCCAGTCAAGTGTTCGTAGGAACAATCAGGAAATTTGATAGGAACACTCGAACTCCAGGCCACTTCAGCAAACAGGGCACAGATGCTGTTTGACAGAGATGCAACTTGATTTAGCCAGGTTCGGTCGGGCAAATGATTGAGCTGGTTGGTCCACTCAATGCTATTTCAGTGTAAAATGACATTAGATCAGCATCATCACATGAGACCAAGGTTATTGGTGACTGCCCTGGCCTCATGATCAGTAAGTCTAGAGCATCTAGGAAATGTTACGACAGGAAAGCACGAGACCATGCTGTGTAGTCGAAAATGAACTCACCAGAACAAATTTGATGTTGGCACAACGTCCAAACAAACTGCAATCGAGCGTAATAAAATCTGGTGAAATCCTAACAGTTGGCATCTCTGCAGGTTTAAACACCATGAAAAGTAAAATTAACAATGGGACATTTCAGCCCATAGCTGACTGCTTTCCACAGTTGCTAAAGCCTACAACTCAAATGAAAAGACTGAAATTACACAAAGGCCATCCACTAGATGCAACTTTGAAGCATTGCTCAAATCTGCAGGTATTAGTAATTTCTCCAACATGTTCAACACCAGAATGGATTGAAACAAAGCATTGTCATGTAGTCCCGAATCTAAAAGACCCTCCACAGCAACATCGTCATACGTATCTGTCCTCAAATATAGATAAATTGTCCAAAAATATTTGGCCTTTCTCTATCACGGTTTCAGTGTGTGTGTGTGTGTGTGTGTGTGTGCGTGTTTGTGTGTGTGTGTGTGTGTAGTTTCTCTTTTTTTCTTTCTTTCTTTTTTTCTCCTTTTTTTCTAGGTGTTCCTGATTAAAACTATTTCACTTGCTGCTGGTTAAACTTGAAGATGACCATCTTATTCTTATCAAGTTATCTTACCTAACTCTGGGGTACGGGAAGACACGGAAACAGGCATCTTCTTGTGTGTCTGTGTGTGTGTGTGTGTGTGTGTGTTCTTTAGTTTAGCGTCTTTTCACTATCAGTGATATTAGTGTGTGTGTGTGTGTGTGTGTGTGTGTTCATGGGCTTTTTTAAAGTCATATTTTCACTTGCTTTTCAAGTGATCTTTAAATGTGTTCATGAATAATTTACTCCACCTTTGAGGGCATCATACAAAACAAAGTATACTCTTTTCTAGTAAATCACAACATGTAAAACAAAGTATATTCTTTTCTGTTGCATCACATTTACAGGGTTTGTTTTTTTTACCCAGCAAATGCTTATTATCTTAAGGGATCTTTATCATCAAATGTAACTGATCTGCCAGTTTGCTATACACAACAAGGATTAAACCATCGCAGTAGTACTTGCTTGTTAATCATTATATCTAGCAGGCTGAGGAACTATAAGAACAGCTCAATCTTGAGCTATTACTGATATTTGCTCACTAGGTGCAGCTGAAATTTTAACCATAATATTCATTGACATAGACTGTCTCTGAGACGGATCTCAAGACCACTAATTGATTCAGATTATATTACACCCATTTGGAACGCGTGGGAGGGGCTGGGCCGACGGGAGGGAGGGGTCTGTAAGTCACTGGAAATGCTGGAGACAATCACACCCCAAATCGTTTGGTTCATATATCCATGTATGATTTATATACAGGAAAATATTCTGTATCACGAGAACAAAGTTGTCAGAATGATAACAAAGTCTGTCATCGGTATTTAAATTTCATTTTCAAGTTTAACCTCCCACACACGGACGTGCAACTGAGTATCGCAAGTATACCGACACAGATCCTGGTTCCACCACACCTACACACACTGTTCTGTAACGGTGCTTTGCGATGTTCTTTTTTCAAACGATGAGGTGCGTATACTAATACGTGTAATCTGAAGAAGAAAAAAACAGCAAATAACGAAAATTACTTCGTCAGTTGTACTGTCCAGTGACTTGTTCCAATCTTGGTGTCTCGCAGTTGTACTGACTTGGCAAGATTTTCCTTGATTTCTGCCAAATGTCCATTCGATTCTTCGTCGAGTTCATCTGCATAAGGTAACAATCTGCAATAAATAGATTCTCTCTGTGGGATAAATCCCAAAACATCCTCTCTGTTTGCCATTTTCTGCTGAAATGGTACATCAAACTCAGTTGATGGCATGACAAACTCCTTTAGAAGGCAGCCATACTGATCGTTGACGTATATTTTCTTTCTTCGCGTTTCATTTGCTAACATACTACCAATCACAAGGAAGGTTTTGTGATATTGTTGGCCTCTTTCTGTCATGCTCTTCCATTGGTAAGTATTTTCTAGTTTCAGCGAATTGCCGGCGTTGTAACACAACGAAGGAAGAACAACTCGCAAGTCATCGTTTCGGGCTTCCAGAAAAAAAAGTGGGGAACATTCCGCAACTTTCCAAAAAAAACTATTTTTGACAGTGACGTTCGTTCAAATGCGAAATGTCATCTGGAAAATTTACATCTGTTGAATATGAGGTGTTTGGCAGAGTACAAGGTGTGGAAGCAGATTGCAGATTGTCAAATAATGAAATATTTAGCAGACGATCTTTGACAGTTTTGTTTCAGTTTCTGTTTTAGCTTCTGCTGCTAGTCTGACCGTTGAAGGCAAAAACAAATAAAATAGATTAACTTTGGAAAGCCGGATCGGTGTCCGATATTAAGGCATTGTTGTAGATTATTCCATTACTGTGAAAAATTCATCTCTCTCTCTCTCTCTCTCTCTTGCTCGCTCGCTCGTTCTCTCACACAAAATCATTGTGCGCCGCTGCGTTGTAAACTTGTGTAAATTGCAGAAATGCAGCAGAAACAATGCCTGCATGTGCTAAATTTTCAAAATATTTTCTCATGAAACATTCAGACTCGTAAAGGACATGCTCTCAGGAACCAGTCTCCTTCACATTTTTGGTAAATCTTGTAATTTTTCAGTTCAGGGATAAGCAACCTGAGCCACAGTTAAGATGCTTCTGTCAACAATTCTGCTAGCACCGCTGTATACATTTTTTTCTTCAGAAGTGAACATTAGCAATTTCTTCTGCAGATCTCCATGCAAGCAGCAGAATCATCGACATTTTGATGTCAGTTGCTTTATGGATGAGGGAGCTGCCATTCACTAAGTATAAGCCTATTTATTTATTTCATTTACATTTTTCTTGTATGATATAGAAGTAAGTGTGATGGGACAAAAAAAACAATGTAATAGGACAGTACAATGCAGTATAATTATATATGTGTGAGGGTGACTTAGGTCACTTTTGTGGCTGTTGCTGTACCCAGTTTGTGGGTTGTACAACTTTTTTCCACACCCATAAATTTTAGATGGTGCATCTTGCTATTGTAGCAAGTCCATATGTTTTTTCCTGTATGCACATCATTTTGTTTGTATGTAGAATTTTTTATTTTGAAAAGTAAAGATGCAGTTCCCATGTGTTCTGGTATTCAATGATTCATACAAGTTGCTTTGTAGGTTCTTATAAGATGCCCATATTTCTACAAGATAACTTTAAAAAAATAATAAAAAAAGACAGATCATTTGATCTAATGTCATTATTGTCACTTTTTACAACGATTTACATCATTCATCCTTTAAAAAGGTCTATGGACCAAAAATTCAGATATTTCTTTTTTTGTGTGTGTGTGTTAAATTGCATTTTTGTGTGTGTGTATTTTTTGTTCAGACACAACAGATTAATGGAAGACAGTGTTCAATTAGGTCAGTCAGACTGAACACCCAAACTTGGGATTATCACAGAGATAATACAATACATCCAAGGTTATATTAGTAATGTTATCATTAAGATAATAAACACTTTTGCCCCATGACTTTGCATATTATTTATATGTGTGGTGTTGCATTATATTTGGATTGGATACCCCCTTGAGCAAACTAAATGCCAAGTGTTCTGTTTCATCAGTCAGACTGACACAGATAACCACCCATCCCCACCTCCACCCCGCCCTCCCACCACCATCTCATGGCCCACAAGTCTATTTGTGACAGAGACAGTGCTGCACATCGCTTATGTCAGGGATGTTATCACCACTAATTTTTTTTATTTTTCTTTTTTTTAAGACTTTGCTCCATGTTGCTGCATAGTGTGGTGGGGTCATGAGTCAGCTGACTTTTTCATCAGACTTTCTTTAAAGCCCTTCGGCAGGCCCCCCACATTCCAACAAAAGAAAAGAAAGACAATTCAATGAGAAATCTGGGCACGAAAGATTTTTTGACTGCATGAGCTCAGTACTTGTTAAAAAAAAAAAAAGAAAAAAAAAGATAGTAATAAAATTCTACATTTGTGTCGATCTGTCATGTGGAGGAAGGTGGCAGACACTTAAATCTGTCAATACAGTGTCTGTTAGAGTCAGGTTTTTAAATGTGTAAATTTGTGTGTGTGTGTGTGTATGTTTGTGTGTGTTTGCTGTGTATGGGTGTGTGGGGGGGTGGGGATTGCGGGGGTTAATTCTTTAGATGATATTGTGAACAGACAATCAACCAGTAAGAACATGATAAAACTGACAGAACTTGTATCCATTTGTGTCTGTGTATAATAGCATGTGGCACCAACAAAATGTGGATAGATTTATCTTCACATTGTTTTAATATCATTTTCTTTCCTCTTTTTTTTCCTCCAGGTGTTTTCTTTCGGAAGGTAAGAGATGTGCATCTAAACATTGCGCTGTCATACAATTCAGTTTGTGTAAAAGAGCTATAGGCATTTGAAGTTCACTTTGTGCATGTTTGTGTGGGTGAACATGTCTTATAATGCAGTTCCGCTTCTATACTTTATCAACATTTCTAAGATTTAAAAGTTGTTTTTTGGTTGTTTTTATTTCTTCATTCCGGGGCTTGTGGTTGCTGATGTGTGTCAGCTGGAACTTTGTGTAGTTTTCTGGTTTTATGATTGTTCATGTGTCAGTTTAACATTTTATGTTGATTTTCAGAATTTCTCTTAATGCTTCTAGGGGTTGTGGTATGTTGTACAGCTTTTATCTTTTTGAAATGTTTCATTTTTGTTGGTTGTTTTTGGGTTTTTTGGGTTTTTTAGTCCTGTAATGTCCTCATTTGCACATATTTTAATTTTTGCTAATGTTTGGGTAAAACTAAGCTCTCAATTAGCATAAACTGATGACGGCATTGGTCAGCATGTGGTCAGCAGCAATGAGGACATTGCTTTCAAAAGTGGGGGGTGGGTGTTATAGTGTGCCGACAGTGTCATCTACACCACCCACAATATGTCCCCCTTCCCTCCCCATCCCTTCACCCCCACCCCTTCTTTTCCCCTACTTTTACAGTTACATCATCTTTGCTGTTGTTGTTTTTTTTTAGTTATTTCACAAGATGTGTCCGATAATTACCATTACATATTGGTTCAAAATGAATGCTAGCTTTCATGTAAGATAATACTGATATTTTAGGCGTCATTCTTCTTTTTTAAAATTTTTTTATGAATATTACTTTAGCAGTCTGGTAGACAGTTAAGACAATTAATAACAAGCTCACTAAACTTAACATGCATGTCATGTCTGAAGACATCAGTTTAATCAGTATAAGCTCACTCATGTGCATGCACACATATTCGTATGCAAACAAACTCGCACATGCACACATAAGAGAAGAACCAGAGTTTACCAAGCTGGTTGTATCATGCTTGCGTTAATATTACAGATAATACATACGTATATTTATATGTAATAGCTGATGACTGATGTAGGGGATACCACCTTCCTACAATGTTATTATAGCCCTCAAACCAAACCGAAAACCGTGTATTAAACTGTATTCAACAAATCCTTCTTCAAAGTAGACATATGCATAATTTCCACGTTCATCTTTTCTTATGCATATGAAATGATTATGATTGACACACTGCACCAAAGATAAGCCTACACAATTCATGCCAGTCAGACTAAAAATGCTTACATGTATCATTGTGTTTTGAATGCAGATTTCCCCTAAGCCAAGCACAAGTCATGTCAATCAGAAAAAAAGTACATATTTAAGTCTTTGAGAAAGTCAAAAAAAGGATAATGTTACCCCACTTTTATGTCAACTTCATTGGTTACCCATCCAGTACAGAATCCAATTCAAAATTGCCATATTGGCTTATCGCCACTTTGAAGGATCTCTCCCTTCTTACTTATCTACTGTCCTTTATACTTACATGCCTTCCTGTTCTCTCAGGTCTTCTGTTGAAAAGCTCCTTTGTGTCCCCAAAACCTCTTCAAAGACATTTGGCCAAAGGGCCTTTCAGTATCAAGCACCTTCTGTTTGGAATTCTCTTCCTTTGGATCTCTGTCACTTACCAGTGCTGTCCTCTTTCAAAACAAACTTGAAAACCCATCTATTCAAACAGGCCTTTGGGTGTAATGATGCATAGCTAATTCTTCCTCCTCCTACCCACCCCACTTTGCCCTCTACTTAAGTCATCATGTAGTGTGTGTGTCTGTAGGTGGATGTTCCTGCGTGCACAGGCGTGCATGTGTGTGCAAGCATGTGTGTGCACATGTGTAATGTATTTTTGTTGTGTGTGTGTGTGTGTGTGTGTGTGTGTGAGAGAGATATGTATTCTTGGTATATAGATACACACAAACACACACACACACACACACACACACACACACACACACACACACACACATATATATTTATGTATGTATATATATGTGTGTGTGTGTGTGTTTTCATGTGCAGAGGTATGTTATGCACTACTGTACATGTGTTGTTTCATGTACGGCACTTAGAGCCCATTACATTGGGAGTTTGTGCCATATAAGTACTATCTATTATTATTATTGTTATTGTTATAGTGCATGCAGATTTCCTCACCGGTATCACCATTCTGTTTCAGTTCACTGAAGAGACAGCCAGGGAAAGGCGATGTGTGGGATGGGTGGCCAACACCTATCATGGAACAGTCAGAGGTGTTGTGCAAGGAAGGCCTTCCGATGTGGAATATATGTATGAAACATAAGCACTTGATACATACTGTGTTGTAATGTGTCGTGCAAACATGCAGCGTTATCTAGTTTTGTGTGTAAATTGTAGTGCAGTATGTTTTTTGTTGTTTTTTTCCCATCATTTTTTTTTCTTTCTTTTAAAAAAATTGTTCTGGGGTTGGGGATGGTTTTGTTTTGGTTTGTATTTGTTTTATTGTTATTATTATTGTTGTTGTTGTTAGGGGAGATGTTTGGGATTATTTTGCATGTGTGTGCAGATGTGACAATTTAAGGACTGTTACATATATTGCAGTTCTCAGGGAAAAGGTATTACTTCTTCTGCATTTGTGGGCTGCAACTCCCACGTTCACTCGTATGTACACAAGTGGGCTTTTACGTGTATGATCATTTTCACCCCGCCATGTAGGCAGCCATACTCTGCTTTTGGGGGTGTGCATGCTGGGTATGTTCTTGTGTTTCCATAGCCCACCGAACGCTGACATGGATTACACTTACAGGATCTCTAACGTGCGTATTTGATCTTCTGCTTGCACATACACATGAAGGAGGTTCAGGCACTAGCAGGTCTGCACATATGTTGACCTTGGAGATCTGAAAAATCTCCACCCTTTACCCACCAGGCACCGTCACCGAGATTTGAACCTGGGACCCTCAGATTGAAAGTCCAATGCTTTAACCGCTCAGCTATTTCACCCGTCAGGGAAAGGGTATTGCAACAGTGCATTTGTGTGTGTGTGTGTGTGTGTTTGTGAATGACACAGTCTTACCTTCAACCTGTGTAAGCAAAGATGTGTGAAACTTTCTGAAACATGTCTGCAAGTTTACTGTGGATGGCTAATGGAACTTTTTGGGGGATCTGAATTAACAGTCAGTTTGTCAGCTTCACATGAACTGATCATAAAAATGATATTGCTTGGTAGATTGCAGAGCTTATTTTCCCTTCCTTCTTTCTATCTCTCCTTTTGTATTGTATGAAATTATCTTTTTATACCAACAAATTTTTTTATGTGAAATTTGTGCTGTTCTTCCCAGGGAGAGTGTGTCGCTGTAGTGAGAGCACCACCCTTTTTTTCTGCCTGAAAATGTATTTGTTTTCCAGTCAAAGTGGGCTTTTTCTTCAGAATTTTGTCAGGGACAGCCCTTTTGTTGCCACGAGTTCTTTCACATTTTCTTAGTGCATGCTGCACAAGGGACCTCAGTTTATCATCTCATCTGAATGACTAATTTCCAGACCACCACTCAAGGTCTTGAGGAGGAGAAAATACTGGCGAGTGTGGGGTTCAAACCAGTGCGCTCAGATTCTCAATCTCTCTCTCCCTGACTCCCCCTGATCCTGTCTTTTTTTTTTCTTTTTCTTTTTTCTCATGTTCAGTTGGGCTTTCTGTGCAGGAAGGACTGGCTGGAGCACACAGGAAGCCCTATGTCGCAGATACACTCCGTGAAGTTTACCAATGAAAAGTCTGTGGATCGGATGGAGTACAGTGACTTCAAAATCAGACATTGAAGGAAAAAACAGTGGGTGGTTGTTGTTTTTTTCATTTCTCCCAAAGTCTCTGGTTTAGGTAACACATGTTTATATATGTTTTCTTCAAATTGATGTTTCAGTGTGCGTGTGTGTATTAGTGTGTGTTTGTGCGTTGTGTGCTAGTCCACAGAAAAAGCTTTGGCAAAGGAAATACCAAGTTGCTTATTATTCCATACTTTTATCCTTTCGCACACAGTGAGTTTTATGCAGTCTGAAAGAGGAATAATGTCTGTTTTGAATTTATATATTATGCTTTCTGGTAATTCATAGGAAACTTTGTTCCATGTTTTGTATGTTTTTTGTACATTTCTCAGTTCTGTGTGACTCTAGTATCATAGTTGTGGTCATTGTCAGTTTGCTTCTCTGAGGATATAGGTACTGAACGTTTGAAGATAATTTTGGAATTTATAGCATTTATTTTTTTATCATGGACAGTATAAAAGATAAACCTTTCTACCCCCTCTGTATGCATAGAATATAATGTGAAAATTAATCCCAACCATTGCTTACTTTCATTAGGTATGATCTTTTTTTCTTTTCTTTTTTCCCCAGGACAGACATGTCTTCCACAAGGAAACCTGCTGGATGAAGATTCTTCAGTGTGATAAACTGCAGAAATGCAAGTGACATTACAATACTCACCTGCAAGAAAAACTTGCCATGTGAAGATTTTTCAGTGTGATTATTTATTAAGGAACTCACACACATAAATTTAGACTTCAAAAGTGCAAAAATGGAACCAAGAATGAAAGTAATTTGTCAGAGATGTAAAGTTTTTAATTTTGTGCATATTTGCCTTTTCTCTGTAAACATGTTTTGCGTTTTGTATGTGAACTAAAAACAAAGATTTTTAAATGAAGAAAAAAAACAACATGATCTTCAATATTTCACTTTTGAGAAGAACAAACAAGAAAGAGTATACATATATCTGGAGAAAAGCCACTAGAAAATTCATGATAGTTTGAAACTTAATTAAAGTTGCAGTTTTCAGGTCACGTAGTTGTGTCAGTGCTGTGCAGTATTGTATAACACTTGAGATTTTTATCTTTACCACACACACAAGAAACAAGATGTTGTATCTGCAGTGTCATCTGTGTTGGCACAGTTTGGATCTGACGTCTGATGTGTTACAATTAATGATGAGCAAGAATATATTAACTCATACCAGCCTACGCACTGCTTTGGCGGCATTATGTGTTTTGTCATGCCCTCATTGAACACTGCTTAGGAATTTATCAAATGAGTTTTTCGACCTTTCAACTGAGGGTAAACAATTCAGAAATAGTCTTGACTCTTGGTGAATTTCTTGGCAATTTACTAATTAAGTTTTGGTGCAGTTCTAACATTTTTTAGCACTTCGTTTTTGTGTGCAAGTTTATGATCATAGCCGGAGAGTTGTCTTTCACTACTTGGTAATTATTATTTAAACAAACTGTTTTGAGATGTATACAGTGCTTGTGATCCTGACAATGATATACAGAATGATCATTGTAAACATTGACAGATGAGTCATGTGTTTAGTTTTTGTCTAAAAAACACTGCTAAATTTCCCAAGCGGGGAAGGTTGCACAAAATGTAATCCTTGCAATACTGAATAGGTTAATAAATTTGTTGATATTTGACAAAAGAAGTTTCACGTCATGCAGTCTGAAAAGATATTTCAACACTTTCCAACTCGTGTGTGCAGCCAGAGCTTCTTCCCCTTTGCTGATGAGTTTCAGTGTGTACACGCATGCGTCCATTTACTTTCAAAGTGTGCATGAAGCATATTGCTCTTATTTTGAGTTTCACAGTTAGTGACATGAATAACGTGAATGTGAGCCAAAACATTCCTTTCAAACTGTGCATAAATTCAAACATAGTTGCAGTTGTTTATGCATGTCGAAAAGAAAGATTTCTACCTAGATGGTATCATTGATCTCATTTTCTTCCATACAGTATTGGTGTAATTAATATTCAGAATGTGATATTTCTTGTTAAAGAGACTGACTTGGAATAACTGGTGCTATGAGAATGTGGTATCTCTTTTGTTAAAGAAACTGTCTTAGAATAACCAGTGCTGTTTTGTTTTGATTTTTTTTTTATTAACTAAATATATATTGCAAGATGTCTTTGCTGTCAGTGCATTAAGATGATTAAGATCAGCTAATCAAAAAAGAAAAAAAACAAAATGAAAATTAATTAAAAAAAAAATTTTAAAATTCCATCAAAAACAATGTCCTCAACATCCAAGCATATAATCCACCCCGTATGCCCCAGCCCACCCCACCCCATTTTCATACACATGCCTGCTTTGCTCCAAATTCATGGTCAGGCATCCACTTTGGTTCGACAATAGCAGAACGCAATACAGTATTGGTAACAGTTTGCTGTGCTTTCAATCTCAAATATTTACTTGTATGATATTCAAACGTCTAATCTATAATGTACAATGCTGTACATGCATTACCAAAAATGTAGTGAAAAATATGAGCACAAATGATTTTGGAGTGTGTTGTGCATGCAATAGTTTTAGAAGTGTATAGGGTGTGTGTTCTCTGTTCCTCACTCTCCAAGACCCATGGATATGATAATATGCATTACCAAAAATTTAGTGAAAAATATGAGCATAACTGATTTTGTAGTGTGTTGTCCATGCAATAGTTTTAGAAGTGTATAGGGTGTGTGTTCTCTGTTCCTCACTCTCCAAGACCCATGGATATGATAATAATCATAGTTATAAACATAAATCATTATTATTGACATGATGCTTAGTGCAAGCACTAAAATCTAGCGTGATGCTTAGTTAATCCAAACCACTAACATTTTTATAACCGTGTTGCTGTGGTCTGTTTTTTAATATTGGCCTCAGTCTGCAATTATTATTATTATTATTACTTAAAGGTTTTCATTAAGTTTGTTATGTTGCCTGCTTTGTTTTAATTTCTTTTCACCCAAAATGTGTTCATTGCAAAAGTTCAGTTGGAGTTTTAATAAATATACATTTATTGACAAAAAAAAACCCATGTGTGTGTTTGTAACTCATGAGTATACTAATTTGTCATTCATATTTATTATAAAAATCTAATTACAAGGCACAGTGTGCACAAACACACACATACACACACGCGCGCACATGCACACACACACTTTTACATTGCTTTCTCGCTGTTTCTTTCCGACAGCTCATCGATGAACATAAAAAAATCTAAATCAAAGTAGTGCAGCATTTGTTGTCGAAGTGTCGGAAAACCAAGCTGGAACAGAATATCATTTCTGTCATGCATGCAGAAAGACAGAAGAGAGCAGTACTTGTGATTGCTCATGTACTCATTTGGAGTTGTCTTTGATTCACAACTGTTCATTATGCATGTACACCCAACCCCTAAGGTTAATTTTAAAGCTTTCCCAACACAAACAGACAAAAACAAAAACTACAACCCAGATTATTTACTTTATTTGTGGCGTTTTAAAATGTTCTCAATAAAACAAAGTAGTACAGCAATGTCATATATATTTGCTTCTCACTCTCAAGTCTTAAGTACTATAAAAGCACACATACAAACCTCGCCCAAAAATTTGGATTCAGAGGCTTAAACCAGGCAGCCTTTCTTAAACAAAACAGCATGTGAAATTAATATGGATAAGACAAGAATATTACTGTTGCACCCTACAATACAAAGTACATGAACGCTGCTCATCCCACCAGAAAATCATTTCATGTATGTCACATTGTCAGCCATGTGTAAAAAATAATACGAAATAAATATGTACTTTAGTATAACTAAAAGATAAACCATAAAAATATATCAAAATTATACACAAATTTCAGTAGTATTCAAAGTGAACAATAGATAAGGATTAAGAAAAAGCAAAAAAAAAAGCACATAATTAAATCTACATGAATACCTGAGAAAAGTTTTTAAAAAAAATCTCATTATGAAATTTAAAAAACACCATACCAAATCACAATATTTGTAAAATTGTCATACATCATCAAATATGGAAAAAGAAACATTACACCATAATTAGTATAAATGAAAAGGTACAGTGATAAACTCGTACAATTTTTTTTTTTAAAAGAAGCAACAACAACAAAAAACAACAACACACAACTGTTTCATTATTAACTGACCCACAATATGACATGCTATCTCTTAGGTGAGCTTGTAGATACTTTATATATATTCACAGTTCTAAAACTTTTCATATGTTTCTAGTTCCTTTTTTTTTTTCTTTTTGTTTTTAATTCTTCTTTTCTTTCTCACTTTCATTCTCTTGTTTTTCTTCCAATTTTATGTTTTTATCGTTTGGTTTTGCCTTTACTTCTTTTCTTCCTTCCCCACTCCTTCAGACCTTGAAACAAATTATTCTGCTTGAAAAAAAAAAAAGAAAGAAAAAAAAAAAAAAAAAAAAAGAAATGAAAAAAGCTGCAACAACTTGATACCAACTGATATTTCTCTTGAATCCAAACATAATTTCCTATCAAAAAACCACAATGTCGAATGCTGGGTACTTGCATATATTCTTGAGTGGTTAAACAGACAGACATCAGAACACATGTAAAAAAAAAATTATCTAAAAATTTGTCATCAAGGCAAAAAAAAAAAAAGAAAAAAAGAAAGACAATATTGTATATATTGAACAACACAAACACCTTAAGTAACATGCGACCAAAAAAAGTCAGACATGGCCCTGAGGAACACTGAGGTTGAGTTTTTAAAATATACATAAATATGTTTGAACACACACACACACACACACACCACAGTGAAACAGGAAAAGAAGAATCTAGATTTTCATATATAGACCTTGGTCAAGGATGAATGACCTAACGTGAAAAATATAAAAACATACATTAGTATAGATACATAAAATAAAAATATATATATATATATAAGTATAAAGATACATGCATAATCTTCCTGGGGAGAACATCCCAAATTACACACACAAATCTGTTCTGACAACAAAACAATAAATAAAAGACAAACCTACAAAATACATAAATATACACATAAGATACACGTATACATCCCAAAGAATTTAAAACAGATTTTTACAGGAAAAAAGATTGCACTTTTTTTTCCCAAAAAAAACATTTTAACACCTGTTTCTCTCATCTCTGAAAAGGCAGAGAAAGATATGACTGAACCATGAAAATACTTCAGCACGTCATGTGAATACTGTAAATCGATTCGTTTTCGTTTTTCCGGTCTGTTATCCTTCACCATCAGTTGAGGACAGATGAAAAGGTCACATCTGAGAGATGCGTACCAATTACATCCCACCTGGCCAAGATCTCTTGCGAAATCCCTCGAAAGCGATTCAAGTTATGGCAAGATAAAAGAGAGAGAGAAAAACTCACATGGCAAAACACAATGATAAGGGACAGGAAATTCAGAACAAGGTAAGATCCACAATGGTTTACTGAAACTCAAATTATTAGTCTACTTTGGTGGAACTTAATGACTTGCATACATTCCATTGGTGTCACTTGAGCTTTCTCAATAGTTCCATGGGAAATCTCCCGCTTTGTGCATACAACTGTAATTACATATAATTTTGCATACACTGTGAGAGATTTCTTTGTCATCTGCAGAGATTTTCTCCACATTTAGAGTAAAAAAAAAAAAAAAAAAAAAAAAAAGTGTATGATCAAATTTACCTTAAGATGATGGGGAGACTATGTTTCGAGTTGTAGACTCTTTCTCAAGTACAGGGATGTGTCGAAAGGCAACAGTAGTCCGTTGGAGGTGAGTTCAATCACTGTTTCTTCATTTTTTCATATTCACTCTGCAAGAACTACACTCACCTTACTGATATGTCTGAAAACCTGTGTCAACTAACAAGTGGGTTCCTATACAGATTACTGAGCGCTTCTTAGTTATGATATTGTTAAAGGGCGTGCTACTCATGCTGCTACATACATATCAAAGTCAGATGACATAAAAAGAAAGCTTTAAAAAAGTTAAGACACTTCTTTCATAAGCTTAATTCCAAAATCGATCCAAAACTGGTGACTATCATCAAACTAAAAGTAAAATGAGAGATGCTGCCCTCATGGCTTACATGCTAAAATGAAAAGATAGAAATGTTCATATCGACCTTGACCCTATGTACAATCATAATAAGTAAAAAGAACTTCTCCTCCTTCATTCATGGGATGTGACACATGTTCATTCACATACATGGGTAGGTTTTGTGTGTGTATGACTTTACACCCCTGCCATGTGGGTAGTCATACTCTGTTTTCAGGGCAGTGCATGCTGGGTATGTTTTCGTTTCCATAATCCACCAAATGCTGACATGGATTATGGGATCTTTAATGTGCGTATTTGATCTGCATGCAAATGTACACATGAGGAGGGTTCAGGCACTAGCAGATCTGCACATCTGTTGACCTGGGAGATAAGAAAAATCTCCACCCTTTACCCACCTGGCGTCAAGACCAGGATTGGAACACAGGACCCTCAGATTGAAATGTCCAACCCTTTAACCACTCAGCTGTTGCGCCCGTTAACCATGTTGTTTATAATAAATAAAAAGAATAAATTTAGATGAACCACTTCCCCATGTCCATTTGTGTACATTTCAGACCTGTTCCTTGACAGCAACTCTTCACTTTTGAGACCTTGCATTATTTCTCAAATTGTGATGGCAGTATTCTTTTCAATGTTTCATACAGCAGTTGCAACGTTTTTATAACAGACAACCAACTAAAGTTGGATGATGGTGTTCATTTCCAGTTTGACTGGTGTACACATTCTGAAATGTTTACATCGGTCGGTAACAGTTTAGTCTTAGCAGACTGAACATCATGCAGGTTACAATTGCCAGCAATTGTTTCCAAATGTTGTTCAATGTAAATTACTTCCATGTATTTTCAACGATGCAGATTGAACATGATATGTAAACAAACACAGATCTCTGAGATCCATGTAACTCTAAATGCAGTGGCAGCTCCCTAGCGAGGTCTGCAGTTCTCAGATCTATCTACTTTTTGTCATGTCAGCATGTGTTTTCACTGACTGAAAATGAGAAGTTGGTGTTTTTTCTTTTAAATTTTCCATTGAAACAAGTTCTGCAGCTGTTCATTCAGCTCTGATCCAAAAATCACAAATTGTATGATACATGATATTATGTTTTTTCTATAACTAAGAGACATGCTTTAAAAGTAAACCTTCACTTCGCACATGAAAGCATGTAATATTTCTAATCATTACTAGCTAATATTTTGTGATTTGGGCTAAAAACATTTGAAATTAAACTTGATGGCCTCCCAAAGACACATCTGTGTTGTCCGCCACCCAGTGACTGTGCCTTTCAGTCTCTGTGTGTGTATCCTATATAATTCTGGTGGGAATGTCTGCTATCACCTTCTAATCAATATCTATAATCATGCTGTGACTAGTGTCCTTGATCAGAGGTAACAGTTCCTGAGAAAATGCCAATGGTAAACTTTATCACATAGATACAAGCACAAAAACACAGAGTGACACACACAATATGGACAGAAACATGTATCACTCAGAGTGGGTAAAAACATAACTCTCTTTGCTTATATCTGTAACATGCATATAAGGCAAAAAACCAGTTCCTTCAATATAACATTGGACAGTTTATCTGAGATGGGAAAGTGACAGGACACTTGAGGTAGAGATGATCAAAGTTGACTTGAGGTAGAGATGATCAAAATTGTCAGAAAGAAAATTTGATACTGTTCCAAACCAAAAGGTTATCTGTGATACAGATATTCAGATATACCAGACACATGCGCTGTCTTCCAGTTCTATCAGAAACCAAAAGTCTTCCAGATATGTGACCATGCTAGAAGTAAAAAAAAAATACAGGAAAAAAAAACCCTTCTCTCTCTTTACACTGAATTTAAATTGAAAACAAGACCCTAATGGAAAAGGGAGAGAAGGTTTGCTCAGCACTCCTAAACTAAAAACCACACTTTCCTCACCACCACACCAAACTCATCAGTGGCTCAATGACACAGACATAGTGAAGGTACGCAGAGCCCATGTAGAAGAGCTGGAACAACACCACTTTCAGCCAGTCAAACAGGACCTGCCTCTCTGGCACCACGGGCAGCACCTGGCCTGCACTGTCCTCCGGGAAGTGACCATTCCTGTAAAATTGCTCCAGAAGATCATCTTTCTCCGTGTACCGATCATACACCCATTTCTGCAGCTCGTCTCCATTGCGGGGGACATCAGACAGAGGGAACGCACGGTAGTGCACGTGTATGTCCTGCTTTTCCCTGTACCCCATGCACATTCCAAACATGTCTGGTGGCCCACCTTCCTCGCTGCCATAGCCAATAGTCATGTCAACCAGCCATTTCACGGGCTGGTCAGGATTGTGAGCAGCTGAAATGCATTCAGAAGAAAATTAACATGACACAGTCATCTTCAAATCATTTTTTATTTTTAGATTTTTTTTTTTTTTTAACACAGCACGTGGTTTTACTTCCTCAACCGCTGCAACTTTCGATTTCTCCACTTTGGCGGACAAGCAGTAGCTTGCACCTAACATGAATCAGACCCCTGCTGGAGTCTGCTCCAGTGAGTCATGATATAGTATTTAACTTAATGTGTAATTAATGAGGATTTAAAATCTGGGCTCTCCAATGATTTCAACCCTAAAACACCCATTTCATGACCATTTAAAACACTTGAAAAATTTTTTTTAATTTTTTTTTTACTTTATTCACTGATTTTGAGCCATTGCACCCAAAAAAATCTGCCTAAGCTTGGCTGACGAACGCAACAGCCGAATGGTTAAAGCGTTGGACTTTCAATCTGAGGGACCTGGGTTCGAATCTCTGTGATGGCGCCTGGTGGGTAAAAGGTGGAGATTTTTCCGATCTCCCAGGTCAACATGTGTGCCGACCTGCAAGTGCCTGAAGCCCCTTCGTGTGGTGGGTTATGGAAACAAGAACATACCCAGCATGCACCCCCCCGAAAACAGAGTATGGCTGCCTACATGGCAGGGTAAATAAACAAACAGTCATATACATAAAATGTTACATGTCTGTCTGAGTGTGTATGCGTGTGTGCCTGAAATCTAACTGAATGACACAGGAAACGAATGATGAGCACCCAGTGGCAGATGTCAGTCAGCTCTACCCAGGTAGGCAGCCTGTTGTGCAAATGACCCTGTATTAGTAAACCGCTTAAGAGCTTGGTCTCCGACCGAGGACAGACACTTTATAAGTATCCATATCAATCAATCAATCAATCAATCAAAGTCACAATATCCACAACAGAAACCTGTCAAGTGAAAGATATAGAATGAATGACATGATCTGAGTCAACTTGAAAAAGAACAAGAGAGGCAAGGCCTTCAAGACTCACTTGTGATAAATTAAGTCCCCTAGCATTAATTACGGAGTAATTTCCCTTTTTTACTATCTGCACCAAAACGTTTGCAAAATAAATAAAACTTCCATGCTTAGCAAAAGAAGTTCCTGTTTGAACAAAAAATGATAATAATGACTCCTCTTGTTGTTGTGTCAGAATAAGAGGTCAAAGTGCCAGTTTAGAGAATACAAAAAATATAAATATAACAATAAATGCAGTTTGCATATAAATAGGCTTCTTTTTTTTATTTTTTTGTGCCCATCCCAGAGGTGCAATATTCCTATTTTTTCTGTGGTTTCTTGGTTTTCTTTACCTGAAGTATCTTTTTTTTTTAGGTGTTTATTTTTGTTTTTCCTATTTTTATGCCAAATTTGGTGTCAACTGACAAAGTATTTGCAGAGAAAATGTCAATGTTAAAGTTTACCACGGACACACAGACACACGGACACACACACACACACACAGACAACCGAACACCGGGTTAAAACATAGACTCACTTTGTTTCCACAAGTGAGTCAAAAAGGAAATACGCAGCAAAGCTGACTTACCGTTTCCACAACCGTTGGTCACATTCTCACTGGGCTGGTCCTGCTCTGGTGACCCTATGGTGTCGATGATGGTTCTCAGAGCTCCCAGTCTTGGCAATGTCACGTTGTTCAGCACAGGATAACCATTCTTCCTGGCATAACTGTTGGCAGTCATCAGGACTTGTCAGTGATTCCACCATCGGGAGAGTTCAGTTTTTTAATGCACACTCCCACACAGACAGAAACAAGGTACATACAACCATACTGAATATGCGTTGTATCCGGATATACTGTTTTCTTTGGCAATCAGATTTAAAACATTTTCTGTCATCTTTAAAAAAAAAAAAAAAATTTTTTATAAGGGTATCTCTGTCTTTTGTGTGTGTGTGTGTGTGTGTGTGTGTGTGTGTGTGTGTATGTGTGTGTATACATCAGTCAACTAGATACGCATATATATCTTGTTGAGAGAGAGAGAGAGAGACAGAGAGAGAAAGAGAGCGAGAGAAAGAGTTTCTTTGTTTTGGGTAGTTTTTTTTTCCAATACAAAGTTTACAACAGACTCAGAAAAGCAGCTGTAAACAATACATTATCTATATATTTAAAGAAAATAAACAATAAGGAATCAGTCTACAAATTTATATTGATGTAATCAGAATGAATGTATGTACTTTTGTCCTCTCATATATACTGTGGATAATCTCTTTTATCTAATGCTGACACTTCTGTTTTGGAAATCACCTTTTCTCTAGCTCTACCCACAGAAGAATATTTCCCCATATCATGACATTCACCAACTGTTACAAGGACAGCATTATCTATTGTTGTTTTTATCACACACACACTAAAAATCCACAAATAGACTGAACAATGCCATACAAAGGGCCTGCACAAAAAGCATATGCATATAAAACAGAAAGAGACTGTGTAACTAAAGAAACCTTTCTGCAAATTATACCTCTGACTGCTTTCAAGTCTTTTGTAGAGGAACCCCCCCTCTGGAAACAGGACAAGCCACTTGCGCCGCAAGGGAAGATAACTGTCCTTCAAGTGCTCCCTCAGCATCACTTCTTGCTGGTTACGTGTCTCTCTGCCCTTAGTTTTACAGGAGAGAAAAAAAAAAATCACTACATTACTAATATACTATAATCATGAAACCTAAACCAAAGCAAAAGTCAGAAATTTGACCTGTAGCCTGTCTGAGGTACTGTATCTGTTGTTTTTTTTTTTAGTGTCCTTGGAAGACTAATATGATATGTAGAAGAAAAAGCAAAAAACAAAAATAAACACCTAAAAAAAAAGATACTTCAGGTAAAGAAAACCAAGAAACCACATTGGTACCATACCCACACATGGACAACAGCATATTAAAAGAACCACAAACATGGTGAAACAAACATCAAGTTCAGCTTTCACCTCTTTTTTTTTCAGCTGCTGTCAGTGCTGTGATTTTGACTTTGAGCATTTTCTGTAGATGCTACACACACACACACACACACACACACAACAAAAAAATCAAGAAATGTCTGCACATGTATCATTGTATGGATGTATAGTACGTATGCATGTACATCTATCATTGTATGTACATATGTGATGTATGTTAGCATGCATGTGAACATATGCTAAGCTATGTTTGCATGCGTGTGAATATATATGTATATCCCCAATCTGTCAATACTGCTCTGTCAAAATCACAATGTATAATCAATGTTGTGATAACAAAGCTCTTATGCCTTTCATCATATATCTGCATCCATTTGATTATTTCAAAATAACTTCCTCAAAATGTCTAAAGCAGACAGGGATTATTCAGTTTGATCTGTTTCTATGTATCTGACAGTCTGTCTCAATTTGTGCTTTTCTCTCTCTCTGAGTCTCTCTCCACTTTTCTCTTTCTCTGAGAATGTGTGTGTGGCTGTGAGTGATTTTTTCTTTTTCTTTTTCTCTCAGTTATAAGAAAATATTGTGTATATGCCGTAAATATAGCTTATATGTACAAACACACACACACATATCTATATATATAGATGTGTGTGTGTGTGTGTGTGTGTGTGTGTGTGTGTGTGTAAGATTTATATTATAAATGTGAGCATTAGGCCTGAGAGGTTCATGCAAAGATCAGGCATCTGCTTCCTTTTATTTGTTATTCCCTATTTTAATTACTCTTTTTATTCTATTTGGTGTTCAACAGCAGACACCTCCGTAAAGAAAGGGACACTGAAAATGTGAGAGAAAAACAAAAAACACATAAAAAAAACAACACACACACAAAAACACACACAAAACTAGCCTGCTTGATGAAGACGTCCTTGCGAAGGGTGCAGATAAGTCCGAAGTTAGTGAACTTGAAGATCCAGTCCATGATCCACATGCTGCTGCTCATGCACCCACCTTTGCCCCACAGTGACATCATCACTACCGGTGTGTCCGCTGTCGACTGGTGGTTACACAGCAGCAGCACTTCCTCTTCCGACAACTGGCTGACGTCATCTCCGCTTTCGAAAACTGTGCACAGCAAGCAAGACACTTAGACAGCCATGGGTGAAGACTGCCGGTGTGTAAACACCCAAGAGTCAGAACTGTCAGTTTTGTGCTCATTCAATCCTTTATGCAGGCTAAACAGTCCAGCGAAATGTTATATTCCCTAACACCCAAGAGTCAGAACAGTCAGTTTTGTGTTCATAAAAAATTTTCAGTCCTTTATACAGACTTGACAGTCCAGCGACTGTTCTTAATAACAACCATTTATTGATACAGACTAATGTCTCGGATGTATAGCATCTTATTTCCATGACGTAATTATCATCAAAGTATCTAAATCCTGCTAATGTACCGAAAGGAACATGACAGGTCATCTTTTGATTATGTCAAATAATAAAAACAAAAATGATTCAAATCAACAGACTGAACATACTGAGTAAATAATTTTCTGTGCAGGTTATTAAACTGTTTATGAAGGTACAGAAGACAGGTCTGGAACAGAAATCCAGTCTACTTTCTTACTGTACATGAGCTAGGCTTGAATTTTTGTCAACCATTTATCCAATCCCTGGCCAAGCCAACAGTATCCAGTCTGCAATACAGTGTCAAAAATATACAATGATGATGGAGCACTTCAAGGAAACTGCAGGTTTACCACAGTACATCTGAGTTATTTTATACTTCCCACAACCATGGGACCTTTTAATAAAATTTACAACAAATCTCCATAATTCATTTCTCAAGGAAATCATGCTCATGAACTTCAAGTCAATTTTCAATTCCTTTATGTGTTACTGTATCAATATCTAGTTTACCCCTCACTGGAAAACACCAGTTTATTTATTGATATCATACAGTGGAATTTACTTGACACATACATATTCCATGATTCAGTTTGGCAGAGCATGATTTAAACATTAACACTTACATAAAAGCATACAAGTCTTCTCCAAGAAGTAAAAGCAAAGTAATAATAAGATCCAAGCAATCACAAAAAAAGTCTAAGACTTTATGAAATTTACAAAACACAAAACATCACACAAATCCCCACAATCAAACTCCTGAGTAAAAAAGATCATCCAGTCTTATCTTAGAAAACTGGTGCCATGAACTACCATTTCAACCAAAAGCAAAACCAAAAAACTTACTGCGATATCGTCCAGTGCCCATCCACATAACGATGAAAGACTGCAGTCCGTTAAACAGCAATCTCTCAAAGTTCCAGTACATGGAAGGGGAGAGAATACGTAATGGAAGTAGCATCAACATCCACATGATATAGGAAAACAGGCCGTAAAGGTTGGTGATGAAAAACACTGTGAAGTTCCATACATAGCGCAGGATGTCTGTCATACTTGCCATGGCCACAAACAACTTTGAGACCAGCTGACTGCAACAATGTCTGAAATGATTAACACAAAATTATTCATTTAAATAATATAAAACTGTGAAATACATGTCAAATTTATCAGACTGACCATTAACAAAATATATAATGCATAAGTTACGATAGTATTAGAATCTTAAAGTTTTGCAAATGCAAATAACTTTCAAGAATGGTCTGGGAGGGATCTGTGCACTATATGCAGTGCAAAGTTTGCTTTGCGTCTGGGCTGCTACGTTGATGATGAAAGCCAGCCCTGTATCTCACCATCACTATGTCTAGTTCCAGTGTGTCAATGTTTTGCCTTTAAATGGTGCAAGAACCTCTATCAATCTATGTTTCAGTGGTTATTTATGATTTGTTTTGTGTGTGTATATAATGTGTGCTTTATGTCAATGTTCTGCCTTCAAACTATTTCATTTTGTATGTGTATGACGTGTGTGTGTTTGCGCGCGCGCACGCGTGCGTGCGTGCGTGCGTGTGTGTGTGTGTGCTTTGCATGTTCGTGTATATATGTGCAAGCATGTGAGACATATGAATGTGTGTGTAAGCATAAAAACTAAAAGCTCTCTTTCACCCATCTATCCCAGTCTCTCATTTTGCATATATGTCTGACACAGATCAGAGATGATGAATTAGGTGTGAGTACTGGAGACTAGCTTCTCAGCATTCTTGACATCAGAAAAAGGTTCATGTATCATGGGCAGGTGGGTGGGCTGATGTGGGCATTTGTTTATATGTATAAAAACGAACAATAAACATAGGGGCTGGTTGTTATGTTCTATACATTTGAAGATATTTCAGAACCATTTCCACCTAAAAAAAAAACTTAAAAAAACAAACAGAAACATGAATTTTCATGCTCTTTTTTGCTTTTCCAAAATATTTTGTGTTTTTCTTCCCCTAAGAATCTCAATTTATATTTCCATTACTTTGTGTTATAAATCTGATCATGTCAACACTAAAAATAATCGTTCCTTTTTATATTCTCCAAATAATGTGTGCTTTTTCTTTGGCGAAAATTACAAATGGTTTCGGGAGTCAAATGCTTAAGACATGTGAGCGTGCGGTGATGACGCGGTGTGGAAAACTGAAGTTAACGTAAGTTTTCGAGTAAGTTTTTATCTCTCAATCACGCCAGAACGATCATCTTGTCAAGATTCCACACATTTTTAACAGATTACATCTCTTCTGCTTGAAACAAATGCAATATTCCACTAAAAGTCCGTTATCAAAACTGCCAGGAATTGTTTTAAGACAACAGCAATATTTGTGTTGTAATTTTTTTTTTTTTAATTAAAAATTACAAGACAAACCTTACCGCTTTAACCTTTGAC
>NC_134896.1:40554471-40579471 GCF_041734735.1 Babylonia areolata
GTGCGCGCGCGCGCACGTACCAAACTTCAGTTTAGTTATTTTGGAAACATTCATTCCTTTCTGTCCAGATGAATTTTGTGGTGAGCTTGGAAACGGACGCGGTGTACACACCTGTGTGTGTGTGTGTGTGTGTGCGTGTGTTTGTGTGTGTGTGTGTGCGTGCGTGTGTATGTTTATGTGCGTGTGTGCGTGCGCGGCGGCTGTGCGTTCTTGTGTGTGTGTGTGTGCATGAGTCAGCGCGTGTGTGTGTGTGCGTGCGTGCATCAACGTGCGTGTATGTGTGCACGCTCTCTCTCGCGCGCGTGTGTGTGTGCGCGGCAGCTGTGCGTTCTTGTGTGTGTGTGTATTATGTGCGCGTACGTGTGTGTGACAGCGTTCTTGGCTCTGTGTGTGTGTGTGTGTGTGTGTGTGTTGTACACCCTCCCCAACAGAAACTAACCTCACAGAACTGAAGGGGAGTGATTCTGGTCTAATGCCCGGATACACCCCCTACCTGGCCTCCTCAATACTTAACTCACACACACACACACACACACACACACACACAGAGAGAGAGAGAGAGAGAGAGAGAACGTTTTATTTCTCTCATCGAAACACTGAGTAGTAATGAGAGCGTGTAAGTCCATGTAACAGGGCCCGTGTAACAAAGGCAGCGAGCCCACACAACAGCGGACCCCAACCGACACAAAAGCCGCACGCTGCTGCTCAACTCTGAAGGCGGACGGAAGAGAAGACATAAGAACACGTTCATCATTCCCCAACACATCTTTGATCAAGTAGAAAGCATCATCAGTCACAAATTTGTATTTGACTGTTTCTGGGTCTTTGTGAGAGGGACAAGCGAGACGGGGGGAGTATCGAGCTGACCCCGTCTGAACGTATGTCGACCTGGGACATTGGACAGGGAAAAAACAACACAAAAAACTTCGCTCTTAATCCGCCAGATGCACCTTCTTCTTCTTCTGCGTTCCTGGGCTGCAACTCCCACGTTCACTCGTATGCACACGAGTGGTCTTTTACGTGCATGGCCGTTTTTACCCCGCCATGTAGGCAGCCATACTCCGTTTTCGGGGGTGTGCATGCTGGGTATGTTCTTGTTTCCATAACCCACCGAACGCTGACATGGATTACAGGATCTTTAACGTGCGTATTTGATCTTCTGCTTGCATATACACACGAAGGGGGTTCAGGCACTAGCAGGTCTGCACATATGTTGACCTGGGAGATCGTAAAAATCTCCACCCTTTACCCACCAGGCGCCGTCACCGTGATTCGAACCCGGGACCCTCAGATTGACAGTCCAACGCTTTAACCACTCGGCTATTGCGCCCGTCACCTGGTGCACCAAATCCAGGGACGGAGATCGGGAAACCTGGGTGAGAATCTAGCGCTAACCATTTTGGGCCATCCAACAAGACTGGTGGCACTGTTGGGTTTCTGTGTGGTGTGTGTGCACAGGTGGAAATGAATGGTATTGACTAAAAAAAAAAAAAAAAAAAAAAAATCATTTGCAAGTTATTAGTCAACTGACTTAGTTTTAGTGTCATACTATTTCATGCAGAAGCATTTGAGCAGTGTTGGAAAAAAAAAAATGCGTATCTGCATTTGTATATGTACACATCATACGCCCTTGTTCACACACACACACACACACACACACACACACACACACACAGAGGAAATGAAGAGACTGTCTCTTACATTGGACAAGTTTATTGCCTGGGCAACCGACACAACTGTGAGAGTGGGGATCAGGGAACAACAATGATAATAATAATAATAATAATAATAATATGCATGAAAAATTGAAAAAAACAACAACAACTAAACAAACAAACAAACAAAAAAGACAAAAAAAAGACAACACATCAATTATCACACACACACACCTTAATCATACAGTACATGGGGCTGCCGTACACATGACAACATTTACTATGCATCATCATCATCACCATCATCCTCATCACAAAGGAGGGAAGGGAGGGGGGGGGGGACATGGGGGGAAGTACGTGGGAGAACAGGAAAGGTTCGATCCTACCCTACACACCAGTGGCATCCACTTCCACAACACATAAAGAGAAAACATGAGACTTCAAGGCAACATAATAAACTGCAGGACGCTACACACGCTCTGTAACGCCCTTCATGATTTAACATAACCACACGTACATTAGCTACGATATGACAGATGAAACCAAGCGACTACTACCGCACCTCAATGAATGAATGAATAAATAAATAAATAAATTAGACCAAACAAACCTGCCTCTCTTGAGATGATGTTATAGGCATTGCACATCATTTTCGGTCAAATACACTCGGTCAGTTCCAAATAGATTGTGCTCTGTTCCAGTTCACACCTCTTTCCGGAAGAAAAGTTCAGGAGTTTTCCCAGTGCTGTATATGAGAACGATGACAACTGAATGATGCATGCTGAACAAAATGATGTATGCAGGATTCCTCCCCACACCCCTACGCTTAAATGAGAACGATGACAACTAATGATGCAGGTTACACAAAATGATGTATGCAGGATTCCTCCCCACACCCCTACGCTTAAATGAGAACGATGACAACTAATGATGCATGCTGAACAAAATGATGTATGCAGGAATTTCTCCCAACGAGAATGATGACAACTGAACGATGTGTATTATCCAAAATCAAACAATGCAGAATGAGAAGAATGACAATTAAATCATGAATGCCATACAAAACGACAAGTGGTGAAGCAAAGAGAGATGCACATGTTTTCTGTCTCACCCACATCCTGGTCACACATCTAGTTGCTAGTAGAATACACCATAGCAACCAAGCCGACAGCTCAGCGCCATATCAAAGCTGAAAACATTCCAGTTTCTATCCCAAGCAACCTGATTAAAAAAAACCCAAAAAAAAACCCGGAAAAGAAACCTTTGGCACAGGTACAGTCACATCTAAAGAGAAAAAAATCTATATAAAAGACGCGCGCGCGCGCACACACACACACACAAACTATTAATAGAGTGGTTTATGTTGTGTTGTCTACTCCTGCTGACGGAAAACGGTGAAATCAAAGTCGCAATGTCCGCCGTGCAGTTGCCATGCAGTCTCTGTTCATTCCATGTCCAGGTAAAGTAACATCACAAGAGAAATGATCCATCTACTACAGATCGTTACGATACTGATGATACTTGGGCAGACACATGCAACTTGTCCCGTCATGTACCAGTGACCCCCCCCCACCCCCGCCCCCCCAAAAAAACACAACAACAACAAAAAAAACCAAAAAAAAACAACAACAACAACAACAAAAAACAACAACTTAAAAAGACCTATTAATCAAATAAAAACATGAACACAAAGTGAGCAGTCCCATGAGCTCAAGTTGTGGTGTGCCCTGAACACTTAAACGTCAAAAATACAGCAGTAGAAATGTAATGTGTTCATCTTTCAGGGTTTTTTTTTTAAGGGAAAGAGTATCACTTTTTACTTTGCAAGTTACAAGCACTGTAAACTACAGACAAAATAACTGGTTAGAGCTCTAGATTTTTAATCCTAAGGTCCTGGCTTCATAACCCAGCAGTGTCTGATTCACGACTGACGGTTCAGATTAATCAGGTCTGCCAGGTCAACATACAAACAAACCGGCTAGTGCCCCAATCCCACTTCAGTTGTGCACGTTAAAAGATCCCGTGGACCATGCCAGCCTTCAGTGAGCTCTGAAAACAGGAATAAACTCTGCATTCATACCCCTGGAAATGGAGTATGGCTTCTTAAATGACCGGGTAAAAACGGCCATACACGTGAACAGCCCACTTGCTGATGGTGTACATGAGTAAATGCGAAAGTAGCAACTCATGAAGTGGGCTGGAAAACAACAACAACAACAACAACAAAAAAAACAACAACAACAAAAACCTCACCTCTAACCTAAATGCTGGAGAATGATACACCTGTCTTTCAGTTAATCTGTCAGCTTTCACAAATAATAACATCCTCACACCTGCACTGTTCAGTGTTTGGCACAGGTACCACCCAAGATCTGGATCTCTAACCCCAGTCTAATCCTGTAAATCACTCACAGACTAAGTGCTGCTTCTATTGCACATACATTTATTTGCTCAGCCATCTTTGTCGAGCACTATGCTCTCTCTGTGAGAACCTGTGCACCAAGCTGTGAGAGTGCAAATATGTCTAGGGTATGCGCAGTTATGTATAACTAGGGCAGCCTGTTTGACACAGTCTATTCCAAACAAAATAT
This sequence comes from Babylonia areolata, assembly GCF_041734735.1. Classification (NCBI taxonomy): domain Eukaryota; kingdom Metazoa; phylum Mollusca; class Gastropoda; order Neogastropoda; family Buccinidae; genus Babylonia; species Babylonia areolata. Next base: position 40,558,718 of record NC_134896.1, read on the forward strand.
GCATCCTCTGGTGAACCACTATCGTTAGAACTTGACTCTTTACAAACAGAACAGAAGAGACAAGAAATTAAATGATGGCAAATTAACCTTTGGCGCTATCCCCTCCCCGCCTCCCGTCACCCACCACATAAAAAAAAGTTTAAATAATTCTTTAAAATGATGCACATAGTCCTTATCGGTCAATAACACCTGGACAATTCATGATGGCAGTGTTTCAATCAGCTTAACAACTTTTTTTTTCTAACCAAAACAGACAGATTTAATAACAGGACGTGAACTGCTCACACTGACCAAAATTTCACCATAAGCCATCTCACTATGAGAGGACTCCAGTCCCCATGCGGGATACGTGCTCTCTCTCTCTCTCTTTCTCTCTCTCTCTCTATATATATACATATATCCACAGAGAGAGAGAGATGTCCACCAAGAAAAAAAGAAAATGACAAACAACAGAACCCAGTACAGTACACAATATGACTACACACGAACAGAACGATTGTGAGAGTTTGACTTCGAGACACGACGGGGGGAAAAAAAACAACAACAACCCAACACCCTTCACCCTGGTTAAAAATAGGTTATCATGTATACACATGTACCTACTCTGTATATCTTTTGTTAACTTGACATACTGTATTATGATCTCTTTCTCTTGCTCCTCATTTCTCTCTCACGTATGCTCAGTCTCTACAGGTGCTCCACCACTGATCTTGAACAAAACGATCATTCACATTAAACAAATAAAAATTCATGGAAATAAATATATAAAAATTCATTAAAAAAAAAACACCATAATCAAATAACAACCTGTATTTCAATAACTGGCTGATTTCCTGGCTAATTCAAAGTGGTGATAAAAATTAATGCGAATCATTCAAACAGCCAGCGACTGCTCTACATTTCTGGTAACTGTCAAAACCTCATAGTCACAACAAACAAATCTTGAGCGTGTCTTCTTCATGAAACAGGAATGAAATTGTGATTTCCCACTCAGTCTGCGTTATCTACACTGCATTATCTACACAACTGTACATTTAAAAAAAAAAGAAGTATATATATATATATATATATATATATATATATATATATATATACCACTTTCCAAATCATGTTTCTGTCTAGTTTCAGACACTGTCTACGGAATTAAATGCGGTATGAACCAAATGACGAAATCACCTTCTTAGGTCTGAAAAAAGCTGCTGTATTATTTGGTAGAATGTGTGTGTGTGTGTGTGTGTGTGTGTGTGTGTGTGTGTGTGTGTGTGTGTGTGTGTGTGTGTGTTGTGTGTGAATGTGTGCCTGATATATCTCTAAGTCATACATTTGGCTACAAACTGGGTTCCTAATGAAACAGTCGTGAACGTTCAAACCATACATTGGGATTTCCACATGCAGAGTATTCAATCCAGAAAAAAAAAATCCTCAGTTTTTAAAATCACAAATTAGCGTATACATCATGCAATCAAAGGAAAAACAAAATGATTTAATTCAAAAAAAAAAAAAAAAAAAAAAAAAAAAAAAAAAAAAAAAAAAAAAAAAAAAATCAATTTTGTGTCCTTCATGCAATTAGTGGAGGAAAAAAATCTCAAAAAACAGCTCCTCAGTTTTTATTAACTAATATGGTACGAACAATATAAAGAAATTGCCTTTCTGGAAATAGCAGTTATATCGTTCAGTAAGGACACAACTCTCTCTCTGTGTGTGTGTGTGTGTGTGTGTGTGTGTGTGTGTGTGGTAACTTGAGCGAGCCACAGCAGCAGTTTGCTCCTGGTGGTTTGTAAATAGCGCTACCTGAAATCCCCTTCCAAGTTTACAAGGGATTTCAGACCAATCAGCCTATACAAGCCTACAACGACAAAAACGTTAATTGTTAACTCCAAAGTAAAAGGACAAAGTTTCTTTTTTAATGCATCTTTTAAAGCCTGTCCTTGGTAACACAGGGGATAGAAGTGGAGATTTCACAGGCGTTTCACTATTGCCAGCAAAAAGGAACCTCCCCCCCAAAACAACAAAAACAACAAGAGCAACAACAACCAGTTACTGTCCACTTAAGTGGCACTGTGTGTAGCGGCAATACGTTTTATTTTCTTGCTATGCCATTAAACAGTGTCCTACTGTAATTACCACTTTAACCGCCGTGTCACTACCAGTCAAACTCGATCTACTCCATGCTTATAAAGAAGTCCACTTCTCTGACAAAAACACATCGACTCAAGAACAGAACTTTCCAAAATACGGCAGAGTCTCCGGCAATGGGTGACCTAAAAGCAACCAGGCATCAGATTCAAAGCTCCTTGTAGGAATCCTCATGCTACATCAGACGTGAGTGCCTTGAGGAGTGACAGGAAAAAAAGTGAAAACCCCCCCCCAGAAAGCTGAGAAGTCTGATGGGTGATAGCAAAACAGGAAACAACGAAAGCTGTCTACGCCTAATGGTTGAACACCAAAACATTCAAGCAGCAATATCAGCCATAAATACTGATGATAAACTTAATGAAGAATGACGATGATGACAGCACAAGAACACTTCATCAAGTCAGCTTCACAAGCTCTGTGAACGCCGATCACATGAAATACTTTATCCCACACACAGCCTGCTATCACAGGGAAACGTATGTACAGACCAAACCGGGAGACAGGGGGTACTGCCCTGTGGCACAAAACACTTTCCCATGCTGCACACTTCAGCACGGAATCTCACCACGCCTTCTTCACAACACTGCCGTCACCACCACCACCACCACCACCATGCATGTCTCACCGTGACCAGGTCATAACATCTTTCACTTTGCTTACAGCAAGACAAAACCGGACACAGTTTTCACTGGAACATGGTTACTTTCATCGAACGACAAATCCTTCCAAGTGGCGCTAGTGCCGCCATGTTAGCAAACTACGTTCTCTTCCTGGTATGTCCGCAGTATTCATACTGTAACACCATGGTCCTGAAAACAACATTCACCCATGGGAACATTTTTTCTCTCTCCAAGTTTAATCAATCATACCAGGTGTTCAGCCATGTTTCACTGAACATTACAAGCGCTGTGTTTCCAAAGTCAGCTCCATCCCTGTGTCACAGGGCCACATCTTTCATGCCATGTCTGATCAGTGCACACAGTTACATTTCAATGGTGCATTTTCCAAGTCACACAATACCTTCAGTCTCTCATTTGTTTCAATTTTTCATGCCGCACAATCCATTCAATCTTTTATTTGTTGCATTTTCTGTGTCGTACGATACATTCAACCTTTGTCACATTTCCCATGTTTAACAGTACATTCAATCTGGAGTTAGGAGTCATTCCAATATTTCTTTATCACGCCAACTCAACTCATGTCAATGTTGTCAGCTCCAGCACACTTCCATCTTCCCAGCAAAAGTATACAACTACAACATGTTCCAGTATTCCCCATTCCATGAAATATCAGACTCTTTCTCTCTTTTTTTGTTTTTTGTTTTAGTTTTTGTTACATCATTACAACTTCCACATTACATGATATTTAAGGGGTCATATTATGTAGTTGTTAAAAAAAAAATCCCCCCCCCCCTATCCATCACTGAATTGCAGGAATCTTAAACAAAAAAAAGTAGCATTCAACTCATTGCTTCAAAGAACATGGCTACAAACCAGTTACAGTGATGTCGGTCACGTCTGACAGGTGACGTCCCCTCACTCACAGTAATATCCAATCCACACAGTCACCCAGTACACTCCGTTGCATGAAGACACTCGGGCCTCCGTCACAACGTCACGATTGCAACACCCCTTTTGCGCTTGTAACGCCTGTCGTAATCTCTTCATGTCACCAGTTAGGTGTGTCACAAACTTTACAAAGTCCTATGTCAGTTGCTGTCTTCTTCTTCTTCCAACTTGTATTGTTGTAAAGCCTGTCATAATCTCTTCATGTCACCAGTTACGTGTGTCACAGACCTTACTCAGTCCTATGTCAATTGTTGTCTTCTGACTTATATTGTTGTAACGCCTGTCATAATCTCTTCGTGTGAGCAGTCAATGAGTAATGTGTGTCACGGTTAACATGCTCTTTGTTGCTTTCTCCTTCTCCTGACTTGTAATGCCTGTCACAATGCCTGTATGGAAAATATCGCAAATTTGATTGAATCTATATATGTCAGACTAAAGTCCTAATCATGTCTACTTGTTTTATTCTCGAAACTTGCTTTTGATTTCTCACACTGTCTCTTTTATCAACTTGTCTCTTTCTTTTTAAAGCCCGGTTTGTGTAAAAAAAAACAAAAACAACTTGGCCACATTCTGACAGCTTACCCGAGGATTTAGACTTTCTCCCCGATAGTGACCAAAGTGCTGATTACCAAAGAATTCTGTTCCGATTAGCCGAGGAGATCAAAGCTCATCTCTGTTGTAGCTCACAATGGACTCTTGACTTGACTTGAACCCATCTGTGTAATGTAGTGCAGTGTGTGTGTGTGTGTGTGTGTGTGTGTGTGTGTGTGTGTGTGTGTGTGTGTGTGTGTGTGTTAGTGTACGGCATGTGTGCAAAATGATGAGTTGAAAACATTTATAAAAAAAAAAAAAAAAAAAAAAAAAATCTTCAGTATATTTCATATACGAGCAAGGAAGGCTATCCCTCCCTACTTCCCTCCCAGACATAGAAATTACATTACTTTTCCTTCTGCGTATTCATCACAAGCAACCCCTTCTGCGTATTCATCACAAGCAACCCCTTCTGCAACCCTTCTGCGTATTCATCACATTCCATCTTTTTCTTCTTCCATCTTTTTTTTTTCTTCCTTCTCCCACAACAAGACTCTTCATGCCAGACAAGAGCATTGTCCTGGGAGGACAGGAAGCAAAACTTCACAGCATCACAGCCAGACAAAACATCACATACACACAACACGTGATGTAACACACCGCCACCAATGCCGACAACTCAATCAGCGCTTCTCCCCAGAACGCCACCAAGAGCAGCAACATGGAACACAAGCATCAAAAGGTGTCTGCTGAAAAGAACCCCCCCCCCCTTCCCCCAAGGAAAGCGTCACGGGACAAGACAAAACAAAACAAAACAAAAACAAAAAAAATCCACCCCACAAAACCACCACCACCTAATGAAATCTGCTGGACGTCAGAAACTCGTGGTCTGTCCCACACTGGTGATGATGAAGACAGAGAGAGAGAGAGAGAGAGAGAGAGAGAGAGAGAGGCAGAAAGTTCACACGGTGTAGCAGCATATTTGTACCCACATTGGGTTTTATCCTCAGGGTCAAAATGGACTAGCCCAGACTACACAGAGACTGGCCTGGAATGACCCTTGTGGGATAAATTTCAATATGGTCAGATATAACCCCATCCAAACGGGTGGATTCCCCCCTCCCCTCCCCCTCCTCCCTCCACAACCACACCTTGTAATGGATGTGGAGGTCATTCTCGGTTAGTTTGCAATAACCCTATGGGGTAAATGGCCCACACGATCAATCAAAGTAGAGAACCCCCATATTTGCTTCCATTAAGTTGCAACAGAGAGAAGGGTGCAAGTTTGGAGGAGGTGGGAGTGGAGGAGGTGGGAGTGGAGGGGGGGGGGGGGGGAGACTGTCAAGACTGGCCTAGAGTGACCCCTCTTTCCTTTTTCGGTAACTAAATTCATCAAGCCCCTAGAAGAAAGGCTTAATTTCATTTTTCAGTAACTTGATTTATCAAACCTGTAGAAAGGGCGTAATTTCCTTTTTTCAATGACTTAATTCATCAAACCTGTAGAAAGGGCGTAATTTCCTTTTTCAATGACTTAATTCATCAATCCTGTAAAAAGGGCGTAATTTCCTTTTTCAATAAACTTAATTCATCAATCCTGTAGAAAGGGCGTAATTTCCTTTCTCAATAACTTGATTTATCAAACCTGTATAAAGGGCATAATTTCCTTTTTCGATAACTTAATTTATCAAACCCGTAGAAAAGGTGTATTTTCCTTTTTCAATAATTTATCAAACCTGTAGAAATGGTGTAATCCCCTTTTTCAATAACTTAATTTATCAAACCTGTAGAAAGGGCGTATTTCCTTTTTCAATAACTGGATTTATCAAACCTGTAGAAAGGGCATATTTCCTTTTTCAATAACTTTTTTTTTTTTTTTATCAAACTACAGAAAGGGTGTATTTTCCTTTTTCAATAAATACATTTATCAAACCTGTAGAACGGGCGTAATTTCTTTTTTCAATATTTAATTTATCAAACCTGTAGAACGGGCGTAATTTCCTTTTTCAATAACTTCATTTGCAACTACAGGGAGAAGGGGAGAGGAATGGAGTGTGGCTGTGGGTGTGGACATGTGTGGGTCGATCTTAACTCATCACAAATAACCTTGGGGGGGAGTCACTTGAAGCCAGCCCAGAATCACCCCAGGGTAAAACCCCCCACAGGGGGGTAGTTTGAGGCTGTCACACCGGGTGAAGATGAAAGGATGACATACAGACAGAGCGGGATGCTGGGTCTGTCTGATGGGAGGGGATGGTTTAATTCATGCCTCCTGTCTTTGATCAGCCCCAGCAGGTTTTCTTTTCTTCTCTTTTTGTCCCCATTTTTTTGTGGGAGGATGGGGAAGGGGTGTAGGGGGGGGGTCTGACTCCACACATGATGAAGTTAGAAACTGGGTCACTATTTTCTGTGCAAAAAAAACAACAAAAAAACCCCCAATAAAATACATGAAAGAAATCGCATGCAACAAACACCATTCATCTTCAACTGCTAACGTATAACTAGCTGACATCTGTCACTGATCCCACCCCCTGTCTCTCTATCTCCCTCCACCCCCCTGCTTTTTCCTTTCTTTCTTTCTTTCCTTCCTTCCTTCATAATTTTCTGTTAAAAAAAAAATCATAAGATACTATTCAACTTCAAGTGTTACTGTATTACTAGCGCTGACATATTCAGTCTGATCCCACCCCCCCGATCTCTCCCCCATTTCCACTTTATTCTTCCTTTTTCTCTCCTTCATTCATAACTTTTTGAGACAAGTATGGACCAGGACTGTGGGCTGAACAAAGGATCTCGGCAGCTCTTAAATTTGCTTCGCGTGAAAAAAAAAAATCTTCCTTACTCTATGGAATCAGCATGGTCACTGTCACTGGTCCCCCTAAGCGAGATTTGGTCATTGGATGCACTGCACTGCGGAACACATCGCCGACATTCTCCATGTCCGGCGGTCGTGGGATAGGGCCAGAGTTTGGGCCAAGCTCCTAGAGTTCCGTTCAGTGGTGTTGTCTGCCCACTTCTTTCGCTGTCTGCCTCGTCTCCTTATCCCCTGCATTTCTGGAGAGTCTTGGAAAGCTTAATTGTCAGATCTCGTCACCAAGCAAAACCTTCCCCCATTTCCTCCGCACCCCTCCCACCCTTAGCAAGTCTTCATTCTGGCGTAGACTGAGGAGAATTCAGAACGTTGAGTAAACTTAGTGCTGCAAGAGATCATTGGCGCCACCAACGACCCGGGTCCTGTAGAGTGTTCTGATCCTTGTCGACGAGAATGACGCAGGATTGGGGGAAGGGCGGGGGGAGAAGACGAGCAATTTACACATGTGGAGATTCCACCCTTCGCTTTCACCATCAGATCCCAGGATACACATACTCATCTTCTTCTTCTTCTGCGTTCCAGTTACTCACACATACTCAATTTTTGTGCGCACTTCAGACATCCTTCCATTCAATTTAGCATGCATCCATTTTTAGTCCACAAGAACTTCATCCAGAGTCCATAACCTGAACGTTTCCGATATCAATTGGTCATTTAAAAAAAGAAGAAAGAAAAGAAAAGAAAAGAATGTGTCCACTTTGACCAGTAAGCAGATGAGAGAAGAGCCAGCTGATGAAAACACCCAACACAGAGTGAGTGTGGACATGAAATGAAGACCACAGATTCAGGCCAGACAGACAGGAGCATCAATCAGCAATGGGGAAACATGGAACAGCAAAAACAATCATAATAATCGAAAAAAAAAAAAAAAAAAAATCAAAGTAGGATATAAAAAAAAGTCACCAGGCCGAGAAAAAGAAAAGCAAACAGAAAAACAGCCACACTACAACAGAAACACCAGGAATCCAAAAGTCACACACATACACCAACATCAAGACAACTGCCCACCCATCTAAAAACAAAGCAAAAAACAAGCACTGTGATAAACTTTACACATGTGTCACAAATTCCTATCCTTCACATTCATCCTTCTCTCCGATGGGCGCAACAGCCGAGTGGTTAAAGCGTTGGACGTTCAATCTGAGGGTCCCGGGTTCGAATCTGGTTAACGGCGCCTGGTGGGTAAGGGGTGGAGATTTTTCCGATCACCCAGGTCAATATATATGCAGACCTGCTTGTGCCTGAACCCCCTTCGTGTGTATACGCAAGCAGAAGATCAAATGCACAAAAAAGTACTTGATCTAGTTTCTCTGCCTCAAAGTGATTATTTCTTTCTTCCCCCCCCCCCCCCCCCCTCCCCAAGGACAACTCTTCTGTTCTTTTACAAGCAGCACATGGGAATTCCGGTTTATCACCTGAAAGACTGCCACTCAAACCACTTCTCCATCAATGTCAGCAGGGGATAAAGGGCTTAAACCAGATTTTTTAACCTTTTTTTTCTCTTCCTGAAGTCATGATTTGATCAGATCAGGGTGATGGTGACGATCATGCTGAGAACGTCTCAGACGAGCGTGCGGTCTGGTTTGGTGGACTGTTAATGTTGTCAGTCATTTCTACTGACCGCCCTTCTCCGACAGAAACATTTTTATTTCAAATTATACAGGGTTCACAAAAAGTTAGGGACCACACCCATGGGAACTTGCGCAGCTTTCTTCTTGCGGGCTTGGTGAAACAATGCAGGGAAAAAAAAAGAAAAGAAAAAAAGAAAAAGAAACAGTAGTGTTTGCAGCAATGAGCGCTTCTCATAACCAGAGGTGCTTTCTGGCATGTGCTCTTCCATTTTGTTTGCAATGAAAAAAAACACAGCTAATGTTTATAAATAAACCACTGAATAATGGTAAATGTTCAGCGGAAACAAGAGGCTTGGGGGTCTTTTCACTGTCAGCCGCACCAAAAAATTTTGCCAAGCAGTGCAAACCTACAGGCCTAGCCGAGTTTCCATCAATTTGATCATGGTACAGTACATGACACCAAATGTGGTTTTTCAAACCCATTTTTCTTCCTGTTCATGGTTGCATGTGTGCCTGAAACAGCTGCTTGTGTAGTCTATGTGTGGTACACAATGTGCAGCCTGCATAATTTTGATAATCTATCCTTTTTTGGGGGGGTGGGATAGGGGGGGGGGGCCACGGGGGAGGAGGGGGTAAGCTCTTATTCTTCATTCGTGGGCTGAAACTCCCACGTTCACTTGTACGTTAAACACGACTGGGCTTTCACATGTATGACCGTTTTTACCCCGACTTGTGGGCAGCCATACTCCATTTTTGGGTGTTTTTTTGTTTGTTAACATTCCATGAAAACATCTCAGCTTCAGTGAAGTGGTCCTTAACATTTTGTGAACCCTGTATGTGTGAAGAATGATAAAATGACCATTTTTTTTTTTTTAAAAAAGGTGGAAAAAGCGACAAGCAGAGCGGAACAACGAGGAATGAACTACTTCAAGGTGAGAGGTCATTGTGTCAATGTCACATTCCATTCCACACAAAAGAAACAAAGCTGTACATCACTACACACTTCCATAAATTACACACAATCTTTTCTCAGCTCATAAAAAGAAATTTTGCACACACACTCACTTCACCAATGCTTCAAATCTATTTGTACGGAGATGCCACACCCCAAAAAATTGTTCCACAGAAAAAAAAAATTGTTCTGTTGTTGTTACAAATAAGAAATTTCAAAAAAGGGAGTAACCATTCTTTCATACGAAAATTCCAAATGAAAATAAGCGGCACAAACAAACGTCAGCCGTACGCCATTACTCATTACACAGCAGTGATTCTATCGAACCGACACGTGCATGCAGTGTTGAAAATTGATTAATGTCTACAGTGATCAGCCATTCCATAAACAAGGTGGGCATTTTGTGCTCTGCTGGTGTAAGCCTCAGCTACGCTGGGCAGGCCACATCATCAGAACGCACGACAGTCGTACACCCAAACAGCGGGTGTGCAGTCAGCTCAAGGAAGGCCCACACAGACAGGGAAGGCCCAAACTGAGCTATAAGGACACCCTGAATAGCTACGTCAAAAGGAGAGCACTCAACCACACACAAACTTGAAGCCTCTGCAGCATACAGACAGCAGCATGAAGGTCTCCATTTCCAGAGCGCAGGCTGACTTTGAATGAACAGAACTGGCCACAAGAAACAGATGTCACACAGCAGCGTCTGCCCCTCCGCCCAAGACAACAGACTAGCGTTGCAACATCTGCGAGCGCCTGTGAGCTTCCAGTCTTGGATTGTGGAGCCACTCATAATCCCATTGAAAACACAGATTGCGTCATCTTTGCACTATGATGGACTTCATTGAGAAGAGGAGATCATCCACTACTACAAACAAGGTGGGTGTTTTGTGTTCTGTTGGCACTAACACTTCATAAACTCTCAACATTGCATCACATTTTACACTAATTCTGCTCCATGTTGAAGCAAGTGCTCTCACACTGAATCCCAGTTCATCAAACTGGTTTTTCAATCTTCCAATTGTGTTGAAGCAATCAGGCAAGGGACGTGACTCTTGACAAAATTCTGGCCAACTTGGTTACTTACCATGTTTGGGGAGTGTGAACACTTTTTGTTGTTGTTGTGGCAAGATTTATTTTTGATCATAACTATGAAGTCGTGTTTCCTTATTCAGCAAATACAAAACAAAGTGTTCTGAGATGTGTTATTCAGTGCTTGTGATCCAGACAATGCTAGTGAGAATGATACACGCCCAGTTCAGGAATCCAAACGTTTCCACAGGTACATGTTGAACTCACAGAGAGAGAAAACCATGCAATGTACTTCAATCCACGTCAATACAGCCTCATTACCATGGTCCAAAAGAGAAAAAAAAAAATACAGGCAATTCTGGAAATGACAGTAACAGTGTGTACCAACTCACATCGTCACCATGCAGTGTGGCATAAACATACACACTCATTCATGCATGCACACACATACACACACTGTAATGAACACGCACTGCAATTGTCATTCACCTACAGTGCACCAGTCAACAATCATCACCACTTCTACACCAATTGCTCACTCAGTGGGATTAAATCGGTCAACATCTTGTGATTTTTTAAAATATTTTTATGCTGTGGAAAAAGAAACACTATACTGTCCAAGTTTTCACAACATCACAGGCAAAAAAAAAAAAAAAAAAAAAAAAAAAAAAAAATCACATGCACACCCACACAGAACAACAAAAAAACAACCCCAGCTGTTTGGTATTATGACTTCTTGTTTTGGTTGTGACTCCAGAGCGAGAGATGCACTTTGGGTGGTATCATCATTCATGGTCGACGACGAAAGAATCAGTCCCCTTTGAAACTGTTGACATCGCTTCCATCTGGACAATGGACACTCTTGACTCGTTCACACACACACACACACACACATGCACACGCACACACATGGTTCATCACTCAGTCATCTCTTCTGTCGTCTCCTGGAAAACTCACGTGTCCTGCTCTCTTTCAGGAAAGCTGCACATTCATTTATGCTCCACAGAAAAGCTGTCCGATCAGACTGTTGTGTCACATGGAACAACTGTTCCCACTTCAGCCGAGAAAACACAACTTGCTCTCTCTCCGCAGCACAAGTCACCGCTTCTCCCTCACTTTCCCTTCCACTCCATGTCCCACGTCAGTCAGAAGTAGTTTCTTTTGTTTGTTTTTTTTGTTTTTTTGCGTTTCCTCAACAAGCTGTGTGCAGTAGAAGTGTGACTGAAAAAAATGCGTCATCAGCCCCCAACATTGTCCGTTGATCATTATTATGAAAGTTGGGGGGGTAGGGGGGGAGGGGGGGCAAGAAGATGGGGGGCGGGGGGAGGGGGGGATTTTTTTTATTTTAATTTTTTTTGCCTTTTTAAAAAGTGGTGTGATCAAATGACATGATCATGGGTGTGTACACAGACACATGGGCACACTCAGTCAGATTCTTCACTGGTCAGATTAATCCTCTTGTAGATTTTTTGCCCACCACAATACAACGCAACCTCTTTCTCTCTCTCTTTATTTATTTATTTTTTTTCAACACAACACACAGAGAGTTCTCATGCTTTCTCTTTCACATGGAACACACAAGATGCACGTACACACACATCACACAAGATGTACGTACACACACATCACACAAGATGCACGTACGCACACATCACACAAGATGCACGTACGCACACCACACAAAGTACACGCGCACACACACAGGAACACACGTGCGCAAGAAGGATCCGATGCGTTCTGGGCACTCCCCCGATGAAGACTTCTGGCTTGGGGCATCAATGGCTGGTTTCTCCTCGTCTCACTCACTTGTCTGAAGAAAACATCAGGCACACGGTGACGAGGGGGGAAGGGACAGTGGGCTAAGGGGGTGGGGGGGGAGGGGAACATGATGGTCTTCATCACCTCCCCCCTTCCTCTCACCAAACCTTGTTCTTTCCCTCACTTCCTTCCTAGGATTATTGTCGTCCGTTATTGCTCCCGTTTGGTCAAATCTGCTGACACCCTGAGGGCGAGAAAGAGAAAAAGAGAGAGAGAGAGATGGGCCAAAAAAACAAAAAAAACAACAAAAAAAACTCAGAAGTCGCAGGTGTGTATTTGCCGCAAAGTTTGCTCATTTGTTTTAATATAAAACATAAGCTGCCTCTTCTTCTTTTTCGAATCGTGTCCCCATGATTTGATTTTCATCCGTAAACTTGGATTCACACACTCCACACTGGTACTGGCAACAAATCCGCCTTGATAACAAAACAAACAAACAAACAAACCAAAAAACGTGTTCTCATTTGCGCCGTGTTGTTATACCAGCATTCACACTAAACAACAGGAGGCATTATGTTGGATTTTTCAAAATGCGCTTCATGCGGAAGTCGTAGACTTTGCGACAGACGAAGATGTTGTCGGGGTCCACCTCTTCGTTGGGCAGCTCCCGGCGAGGCAGGCTGGCGTCCGAGTCACTGGAGCGCTCAAGGTCAGGGACGATACGGGTGCGGGGGGAGGCATGCTGCTCTATACGCAACATCTCAGATTGGTACCTGGTATGGACAAGAAGAAGAAGAACCATGATTATAAGCATACTTTGGAACTGTCACTGTGATCATGACCATACATTTGAACCGTCACTATGATCATGAAAATATACTGGAACCCTCACTATGATCATGAACATACACTGGAACCATCACCATGGTCATGAACATACACTGGAACCGTCACTATTGTCATAAACATACACTGGAACCATCACTATGGTCATGAACATACACTGGAACCGTCACTATGGTCATAAACATACACTGGAACCATCACTATGGTCATAAACGTACACTGGAACCGTCACCATGGTCATAAACATACACTGGAACCGTCACTATGATCATAAACATACACTGGAACCGTCACTATGATTATGAACACACATTGTCACTATGGTCATAAACATACACTGGAACCGTCATTATGATCATAAACATACACTGGAACTGTCACTATGATTATGAACATACATTGTCACTATGGTCATAAACATACACTGGAACCGTCACCATGGTCATAAACATACACTGGAACCGTCACCATGGTCATAAACATACACTGGAACCGTCACTATGGTCATAAACATACACTGGAACCGTCACTATGGTCATAAACATACACTGGAACCGTCACTATGATTATGAACATACATTGTCACTATGGTCATAAACATACACTGGAACCGTCACTATGATCATAAACGTACACTGGAACCGTCACCATGGTCATAAACATACACTGGAACCGTCACTATGATCATAAACATACACTGGAACCGTCACTATGATTATGAACACACATTGTCACTATGGTCATAAACATACACTGGAACCGTCATTATGATCATAAACATACACTGGAACTGTCACTATGATTATGAACATACATTGTCACTATGGTCATAAACATACACTGGAACCGTCACCATGGTCATAAACATACACTGGAACCGTCACCATGGTCATAAACATACACTGGAACCGTCACCATGGTCATAAACATACACTGGAACCGTCACCATGGTCATAAACATACACTGGAACTGTCTGAGAGAGAGAGAGAGAGAGAGAGAGAGAGAGAGAGAGAAAGAGAGAGTGTGTGTGTGTGTGTGTGTGTGTGTTTGATATCATTTAGAGTGAAAAGACGTCAAAGAATGAATGGACAAAGGTGAGAATTATACAGGTAGTAAAAAAAAGTATATTGCCAATTGTCATACAAGGAAATAAGTCAAAAACTAGAAAGGGGATTTTCATAAGTACTTTCATTCAACTCTAAAACCTCATCAGTGGGCTCTTTCCGACTTTGGTCCAATTTGCAGAGCAATTCAAAGTTTTATTTTCAGACTATTATCAAATTCATTAAGGACTAAACATTGCTCTGATGTAAAGTGCATATGCTTCAGTAATGTGACAATCAAGCATATAATTTTAGACTGATTTGATGAAGCATTACCAGCACGAAAGTGTGTCGTCTCAAGTGACTGAGAACATTGATGTTTTTTTTTTACTTTCAGCATTCATTATCAGTTGTTTCACTTGCTACATTAACGACTTCTCTGTTACGAAGCCCATAAAGTAATTAACATTCATTATCAGTTGTTTCACTTGTCAGATTAATGACTTCTCTTTTATGAAGCCCATTAAGTAATTATCTGTAATTGTATACAGATAATTCTATTTCAAATTCCACCCTGCATTTACCCGGTTTCCCCCCCCCCCACCCCCCAACTCACCATATACCCACTCCCCCTCCTCTCCTAAATAAACCATAATACTCAAATGTAAAAAAAAAAAAAAAAAAATCAACACTCTCGCAAAATGCCTACCATCACCAATATGTGTGACGGGACATTAAACAAAATTAACTCCGTGAAGGTGAGAGGCCACTCACCGACAGTACTGGTCGAAGGTGAGCACGAAGCACTTGTCATCGATGCAGGCCACACTGTTCTCGTCCCGATGGCGCGAGGCAAAGACCTCGTTGTCCAGGTTGGCCTTCTTGCGCCCTGCCTCTGTGTGCTCCGGCTGGTAGTACCACAGCAAGCTCATCATCATCTCCTCTGTGGGGGAAAAACAAACAATAACAACATGTATTTTGTATTACTCTTTTTGTCACATCAGATTTCTCTGAGTGAAATTCAGGCTGCTCTCCCCAGGGAGAGCACGTCGCTACACTGAGTGTGCCACCCATTTTTTTGTATTTTTTTCCTGCCTGCAATTTTATTTCTTTTCCTATTCCAGCGGATTTTTCTACTGAATTTTGCCAGGGACAAACCGTTTGTTGCCGTGGGTTCTTTCACATGCGCTAAGTGCATGCTGCATGCGGGACCTCGGTTTATCATCTCATCTCAACGACTAGCGTCCAGACCACCACTCATGGTCTAGTGGAGGGGGAGAAAATACTGGTGACTGCCGGTGTGATTCGAACCAGTGTGCTCAGATTCTCTCGCTTCCTAGGTGGACGTGTTACCTCCAGGCCAACACTCCAGTATAAACTATTCTCTGTTTTCAGTTGTAGTTGTAGTTACCACAAAAATATATATATATATATATACACTCTCATCATAATCTCTGTGGAAAAACAACATGTATAACCCGTTCTCTGCTTTCAGCTGGCAGTTCTACAGCAGACTCATCATCTTTTGGGGAAGAAAAAACAACGTGTATTAACTGTTGTCTACTTCTGGTTGATAGCATCATAAATATACATCTTTCTGTCTATTTATGTAGATCTATATATGTCTATCAGACAGTTGTCTGTTTATCTATATACATCAAAAAAGCATGTCATTTTTATTCTAACTTCTTAACAAATCCTTTAAACCTGTGCACACACTGTATACACAACACCTCCAAATCTCACCCCAACAGAAATACAAACACACATTTTAAACACATACATTCACACACAAAAATTCACACACACACACACACACACACATGCACACGAAGACAAACTGATGCACCCTACCCCCCAACCACACACACACACACACACATCCACCCCCACCTCCAAACACACACACACATACACACCAACATACAGTACACACAACACCCAATTACCCCCACGTGCACACACATACACAAGTCCAAGACACCTCCCTCCTAATACACACACACCCCGCCCCCCTTACCCCCCCCCCCCACCCCCCCCCACACACACAGAGACAAAAAGCACACTGACTGGTCTTGGGATGCTCCCAGAGGGCGCCCACTTTGGCCACGTAGGGGACGTCCGACTTGCAGCACCCTGAGCGCAGCAGCACGCAGTCGCGCACACAGATGACGTCGCCGTGGGTGTTGTGACGGATGGCCCGGTAACACTGACGCTCCTCCGAGGGCTGGTCCCAGTGCTGTGATAATAATAATAATAATAATGATAATCATAATATATTGTACTTATGTGGTACTAAACTCCTCACAGGTGGGCTCCAAGCGCCTCGTATGTATGATAAAAAGATACTCTGAAAGTCTCTCTGAAAGCATTTGATACCAACCCTGACTCCTGGGAGGAATCTGCAGTGGACCGTGACAAATGGCACGCTGCTGTGCACAAAGGCGCCAAGTTGTGTGAGGCCAACAGGACTGCTGCAGCTGTTCAGAAGAGGCAGGCCAGAAAGTCACGGGCAAACAAGCTCCCTGGCAATGATATGCCTGTCTTTGTCTGCCCCAACTGTCAGCGAACATTTCGTGCGCAGATTGGACTATTCAGCCATCTGCGCATTCACAGATAGATTCATGAGCATGCCCCCCCCACACACCACCACCACCCTCCCCCCATCCCCCAGCTGGATGACAATGATGGTCATCATCGATCTCGATGGACACACACCACCATGTATGATAATCAGTTGTGTCCGACTACGATCACCAGAACAACAGAGGAGGCAACTGCTGTCCTGACTATATTTGGGCTAGAATTTGATTATGATGGAGAGTGTCTTGCCCAAGTTACACCCCCACTCTCTCAGCCACAGGTTTTTAGGACAGTTGGCGTTGGGTTTTGTTCCCAAAGGCTAGTTAGCCCTCAAGACTGCGGCACTAATGGCCAGTGCAATCCCACATAGAAGTGGAAAACAAAACCTGTATCCACCAATACAACACTACAAATTGCAGACATATGAATAATCACAGGAAAAAAAAAGGCACAAAATACACACACACACACACACATTTGCGTGTTTAAACACAACCCACACAAGTACTACAGTGGAGGCGAGTGCAGAGTGTGAAGAAGACAAAGAACTATGCTTTGTCACATCCAAAGGCCATTTTGAACAGGCTGGGACTGCTAGGGAAGAGGGGTGTGTGGGGGTATGGAGAGGGTGTGTGTGTGTGGTGGGGAGCAGGGGGAGGGGGGGGGGGGTGGCAGGGCGGAGAGAACAGGCATCATCAGTTCAGTACAGTGTCTCAAGGACGTGCCATTGCATTCGGACTAACGCATTCGTAACTCAACACACTTAAGTCAGGCCTTGAGGAAAAAAATAAAACATAAATTAAAAAAATTGGAAAAATAAAGAAGGAATAAATAAATCATAATAACACTAAACTATGATGATAAATGGCAGGTGCATTAAAATATAGTGCAGCGAAAGATAAGAAGAAGGCAAAAGATTGAGATACAGGCATCATCATTAATTATTTAGTTGGTAACTCAGTCAGCTAATTAACTGACTGATTAGTTGCTCCATTTGTTATTTTTTATCTTATCAACCATCATTAATTGATGCTTCCAACTGTCTTTAAAAAAAAAAAAAGGCTTCCATTTGTCATTTTGATATCACTGAAAAAAAAATCAATGCTTTCATATTTATCGTTCTGATCAATCAATGCGCATAAACAGAAACCCATTCTATGAATCCTTCCTTAGCAAGGAAAAAAAAAAGATAAAAAAAAGACAGAATTCAGGCGTGAAAAGTACGCCCCTCACGCCGCCATTCCATGCTCCTCTCCTACCTTTTACATAACATTCATTCAAACATGAAAATCAATTCGTTCACAAAATGTCTTCAATTGCCTGACGGGCGCAACAGCTGAATGGTTAAAAGCGTTGGACTTTCAATCTGAGGGTCCCGGGTTCGAATCACAGTGACAGCCCCTGGTGAGTAAAGGGTGGAGATTTTTATGATCTCCCAGGTCAACAGACCTGCCAGTGCCTGAACCGCCTTCGTGTGTATACGCAAGCAGAAGATCAAATACGCGCATTAAAGATCCTGTAATCCATGTCAGCGTTCGGTGGGTTATGGAAACAAAGAACATAACCAGCATGCAGACTCCCGAAAGCGGAGTATGGCTGCCTACATGGCAGGTTAAAAAACGGTCATGCACATATAAGCCCACTCACGTATATACGAGTGAACGTGGGAGTTGCAGCTCACGAATGCTGCTGAAGAAGAAGAAGAAGAAGAAGAAGAAGTCTCCAATTACCAGTATGTGTGGTGGGACATTTAAACAAAATTCCTGCTCCTCCTCCATCCTCGGGACTCGCTTCATTTCTCTCAACAGATTAAAAAACAAACAAACAAACAAAAAAAAAGAACAAAAGTCACACATCCTGTCTTAAAGATAAGAAAAAGAAAGGCCAAAGAAGCAACACCAGGCACTTCCAACAGCAGGCCACAGACCTTGGTGGAGATGAGGGATGCCCCGGATGGATGGCCCTGATGACGGGGGGGGGTCAGGCCAAAGGGTCGGAGATGTTCTGATTCACAGTGAACATACAGCGCTCCTCTGTGTGTGTGTGTGTGTGTGTGTGTGTGTGTGTGTGTGTGTGTGTGTGTGTGCACCACTGATAATGTCTATCTCTGGCTGAGGGCAAACATGATCATGGGCCTGGAAAGGTAGGTAGGTTCGTTTTTGGAGTGTTGGTTCGTTCTTTAGTTTAACGTCTTTTCACTGTAAGTGATATCAGACGAGGGTAGGAAAAAAACATTGATTGGGGGGGGCGGGCGGGGGGAAGAAATTACTGTGTATGCATGCGAGTAAGCGAAAGTGTGCATGCGTGCGTTACATACAGAAAATGATTGACTTAAGTTGGTTTTTTTTTGTTTTTTTTTTTAAAGCATAATAACATATTTCTGATGAAAAACTATAACAGCGAACCAACTGGACTATTTAAAAAGGAGTTGAAAAAGTCATACATTAGCAATGGACTGCTGAAGATTGTCAACACCGAAGATGATTTCAGTTCAGGGATGTGAGACTTTAACATATCGCAAGTTGGTGTATGATTGGCTGTTATGTGAGCACCAAAGATGCAAGAAACATTACTGACATATCTGGTCTTAAAACAATTCATTTGGTGTGTGTGTGTGTGTGTGTGTGTGTGTGTGCACGCGTGCGCGCACATGCATGTGCTCATTTCCCTCTTTCAGTTCTACCCTATGAGAGGAAACGGCGGTTCTTTCAGGTCGCCCTCTCACAACATAGAACTCTGAATCAAAACTTCACCCGACAGGTAAGTCTCGTTCTCCAACCCCAAGCCTGGAAACTAAAGGTAGATGAAAGCCTGGCTGAATGACACGGGAAATGAACGAAAAGCGGCAAAATGATGCTGTCAGTTGCCTGTACTCAGGCAGACAGCCTGTTGCGCGAATGACTGTGTTTTTGTGAAGCGCTTAGAACCTGATTTCTGACTGAGGATAGGCACTACATTTTAGAATCAACAATGATAATAAAATCTACTTTCATTTTCTACCCTTCAGCAAGGGTAGTAGTTTGCACAGGAATGAGAATCAGACCCGTGCTGGACTCTGCACCAGTGGGTCACGGTACAGTATGCGTCATCAAACATCATCCTTATCATCATCATCATCATCATCCTCATCATCATTCTCCCCATGTCGTCATCCTCCCCACTTACCACGCTCACCACCTTCTTGGTCTCGGGCTCCCCGACCCATACCCAGCCGTGCTCCGGAATGCTTTCTTCTCGGCCGTCACCACTGCTTCTGCTGCTGCTGCTGCTGCTGTCCGCTCCACTGCTGCTCTCCCCCTTCTCGGCGCCACCGCTGTTGTTCTTCTTCTTCTTCTCGGTGCCAGACGTCTTCTTCTTGGAGGCGGGCTTGCCGCTGGTCCCGTCTTTGGTCCTGTGCCCATTGCTGCCGCTGTTGTTGTCCTTCTTCCGGTCGCCGTCCTTTTTGTGGGCGCCGCCGTCTCTCCCACCGTTTTTCTTGGGGTTCTCTCCGTTCTTCACACTCTTGTGGCTGTCACCACTCCCGTCTTTCTTCTTACCGCCCTCGGCGCCGTCTTTCTTTTTACCGCCGTTGTCCGCCGAATCCTTCTTTTTGCCGCTATCTGCTGTGGTGGAAGAGTCCTTCTTCTTGTTCTCACCGTCCTTCTTTCTCCCTTCACACGAGTCCTTCCTCTTGGAGGAAGCCTCGCTCTTGGTGCCAGAGGAGGACTTGTCATTGGATGACGACTTGTCCTGTGCAGGGGGCCGCTTCTTGGACAGCGCAGGGGACCCGCGAGGGGGGACAGGGGCGACGGCGGAGGGTGAGGAGAGAAGCGAGGTGTATCCAGACCCGTGGTGGTGGGGGTGGGGGTGGTGGGGGTGGTGTGG
>NC_134896.1:40586971-40591971 GCF_041734735.1 Babylonia areolata
AGAGGAAGAGAGATGGGGGGGGGGGGTTAGAGTTGAATGGGAGAGAAGGGAGGGAGAGGAGGGGGAAGGGAGAGAGATGGGGGGGAGTTGAATGAGAGAGATGGGAGGGAGAGAGGAAGGGGAAGGGAGAGGGAGAGAGATGGAGGGGGGGGGAGGGTTCGAGTTGAATGAGAGAGAAGGGAGGGAGAGGAGGGGGAAGGGAGAGGGTGAGAGATGGAGGGGGGGGTAGAGTTGAATGAGAGAGATGGGAGGGAGAGGAGGGGGAAGGGAGAGGGAGAGAGATGGGGGAGGGGAGAGAGAGAGAGAGAGAGATGGGGGGAGGGAGAGAGGGGGGAACAGAGATGGAAGGAGGGCAAAAGAGAGAGAGGGAGAAGGAAGAGAGAAGATTGGGGGAGAGGGAGGGAGAGAGGTGGTGTAAAATCATAGGGGAAGGGAGAGAGGTAAGGAGAGGAAAGGGAGAGAGGGAGAGGAGGGATGAGAAGGGAGAGAGGAGGAAAGAGAGGGAAGGAGGGGGGGAGGGAGGGGATGGAGATCGGAGAGAAGAAGAGGGAGGAAGAGAGAGAGAGAGAGAGGGGGGCGCGGGGGGGACATAGAGACAGCCAAACTGACCAACCAGAAGAAGCACCAAGGTGAATAAAAGGGGGTAGGGGTGGGGGGGAAGAGGGTGGAAGAGGGAAGGAGTGAAAGGAATGGGTGACGAGGGATCGAGCTGGGGGCGGGAGGAGGGGGTGGTGGTGGTGGTAGGAGGAACGGGGGCAGGGTATGTTGGCGGAAGCAGACAGACAGACAGACATGCACATCCCCGTGTCACTGGAACGCCCCCCCCCCCCCCCCTTCCCCACTAACCCCCCTACCTAACACAAGCAACAAACCGGACATGTTCGCTGTTCGAGCACAGGTGTAAAACGCAACGCAACGCAAGTGTTCAGCATTACGACAGTACTATTAATAGCACCGTGGTCACGTGCGACTCCTCGTGTGCTCCCATCCCTTCTGCCACAGTCATGGCGCGTGTTGGACTGGGCTGGTCCGGTTTTGCCTTCGAAAGTGTGTAATTCCCGCATCGCCTGCTTATTAATTAATTTATTTCTTTATCTATTTACCTATTCATTAATACATCTTGCTATATCATTATATTCTTGAAGCTCTGTGCCTGTTATCTGATGGTGCGGCCACCGTGACCGCCCTCACGGTTCAAGGAGAAGGGAGGAGAAAATTTTTGTTTGGTGTCCCGTCACACATGAAATATTCGTCATTGTGGCGCGTGCGTGCGTGACAGTATGCATGCATGCATGCAAGCGAGCGCGCTTGTGTGTATGTGTGTGTGTATGTGTGCGAAGAGCCCCAAAATGCTCGTGCTCGAGCCAGCGCGTGTACTAACTGATGCGTTCAGGTCGTGGGAGTACCACTGATCTAAAAATAGAATACATAATCAGTGTGGGTGTACGCGTAATCCGCCTGGGTTTTACTGTCTCTCTCTGATAACGAGGAGTTTCACTATTTGTTTGCGTGTCCTTATTTTTTAAAAATATTTTATTTATTTAGTTAGTTATTTGGAAAGTGACAGACAAAAGTATTTACCTAGATATTATAGAAACCGCCCAAACCCCTTTAAATTACACTTAATGCTTTCCGAAAAAAAAAAAACAACCCAAAAGAATATTGTTAAAACTAAAAGCACTCGTTTCTTCTATTTGTAGTTCCTTTCGGTAAAGTTACGTCTGTTGCTGATGGATTAGGATGAATTAATGATCAGTGTGTATTGGCTTATTGGCTTTTTGTTTTTTTGTTTTGTTTTTTCTCTTTGTTCTTTTGACATCACTCTTATTGTTTGCATGGTATGTGTAAAACATGTATGTAACGCTTCGATGCCCCAATGGGGCACAATAAATAAACTTTTTTTTTTCTTTTTTTCGTTTCTCGTCTCCACAAAGTTATCTGAATCACACACAGACAGACAGACACACACATACACACACAGACACTCTCTCACACACACACACACACACATGACGGCGTGTGTACTGACGCGTTCAGTTCCGTGAGTGCGCTATGTCGCCTGCGCTATTATTATACCGTGTCTCCGATACTGTTTTTCTTCTCCACTTAGTTAACTATCTGCATCACACACACACACACATTCACACACACGCACGCACACACACACACTCTCCCTCTCTCTCTCTCTCTCACACACTCTCTCTCTCTCTCACACACACACACACACACACACACACACACACACACACACACACACACACAACTTTAGCCTGAAAACGAAACTACGACATACACCAAACGGCAAAAAAGAAAGAAAGAAAAAAAAACACACACACAAAAAACAAACAAACAAACAACACCACCAAACATCTACAACAACAACAACAAAACCCCTAACTGCTATGGAGACAGTGCTATGCAGGACAGGCAGAGAAACTCGACTTGCCTCCTTTCCCAAAAACGCTCACTCACTCACACCATTTCATCAAAGGGACCGTAGATGAGGAGGAGGGGGAGAGGGAGATCTACCTTTCCGCCTGTGTGGGTTTTTTTTTCTGTGTAGTAAGTCTAGTTACTGGTGGATGAAAGGAAAGGGAGAACAGAGGACAGAGCGAGACTCAGAGAGAGAAAGAGAGAGAGATGGCAGGCAAGTAAACGTTCTGTGGTTGTCTGTCTGTCCCTTTCCTTCACTAACCGTGACAAGGCAAGAAAACACACACACGACAGACAGAGAGAGAGACAGAGAGAGACAGAGAGAGACACAGAGAGAGAGAGAGAGAGAGAGAGAGAGAGAGAGAGAGAGGAAGAGACAGAAAGATACAGACTGATAGATGGATTGATAGAGAAAGAGAGAGAGAGAAAAAGAGAGAGAGAGACAGAGACAGAGACAGAGAGAGGGAGAGAGAGAGAGAGAAGACAGACAGACAGACAGACAAGAGACAGACAAATACGAACACTGAACAAGCAGTAACATAGAGTGAAAGAAAGGAGACAGAGAGACTGACTGAGAGAGAGAGAGAGAGAGAGAGAGAGATACAAAGAGACAGGCAGAGAGAGTGGGGCGAGGGGGGAGGGGAGAGAGAGAGAGGGAGAGAGAGAGAGAGAGACAGACAGACAGACAGACAGACAGACAGACAGACAGACAGGCAAATAGAAATTGAGAGACAGATTAGGAAAGAAAGAGGGATGAGAATGAACGTACGAGTAAATGAATGTATGGTTAGTTCAGAAAAGCCAACCGAGATTCCTGATTAAGGGGTGTGTGACAAAAAAAACAACAACAAACAAACAAAAAACAACAACAACAAAACAAAACAAACAAAAACCACAAAAAAACACGAGAGATGGAGTGAATGAGTGAGAGAGATTAAAGACATGAAAACATAAAATAGGCACACAAACAGCAAAACTTAAAAACAAACAAAAAAACACAAACAAAAAACAAACAAACAAACAAAAGCAAACACACCAAACACACCCCCCCCCAAAAAAAAAAAACAACAACAAAAACACACCAAAAAAAACAAAAACAAACAAACAACAAAACAACAACAACAAAAAAAACACAAAAACAAACAAACAAAAACACAAAAACAACAAAATAAAACAAATAAAACAACAAAACAAAACAAAAACAAACCAACCCGTACATTCACACTCTTAACACTTTCGCTTCCCATGTGACGTATACTGAGGTATAATAATGAGTGAAACAAACATGCATATATAATATATAACCAACAGCATTTATATATCGTTCGTGCTCTTTTACTCACAAGAATCGATATTATAATAATTTCTTCTCCTTCTTCGTGTGAATGGGGAACCCGACTTATGTGTGCATGTGTGGTGAGGGGGGCGTTTATGTGTGCATGTGTGGTGAGGGGGGCGTTTATGTGTGCATGTGTGGTGAGGGGGGCGTTTATGTGTGCATGTGTGGTGAGGGGGGCGTTTATGTGTGCATGTGTGGTGAGGGGGGCGTTTATGTGTGCATGTGTGGTGAGGGGGGCCGAGGGCGGGGTCAGGCTGAACCGGCTGAAGGACGGGCGCCATAGCCCAATGGTTAGAGCGTTGGACTTTCACAATCTGAGGGTCCCGGGTTCGAATCACGGTGACGGCGCCTGGTGGGTAAAGGGTGGGGATGTTTCCCATCTCCCAGGTCAACATAATGTGCAGACCTGCTTAGTGCCTGAACCCCCATTCGTGTGTATACGCAAGCAGAAGATCAAATACGCACGTTTAAGATCCTGTAATCTATGTCAGCGTTCGGTGGGTTATGGAAACAAGAACATACCCAGCATGCACCACCCCGAAAGCGGAGTATGGCTGCCTACATGAAGGGGTTAAAAACGGTCATACACGTAAAGCCCACTCGTGTACATACGAGTGGACATGGGAGTTGCCGCCCACGAACGCAGAAGAAGAAGAAGAAACGGCTGAAGGAGAACACTGGGCCCCGCCTTCCACAGACTGCCAAACACTCGACTCTGTGAAAATGACATGTGAATTCACTTCTCCGACGGCCGTGAAACGATTGTGGTGGGACCTATAGTCTTTCTTTTTTTCTTCTTTTAACCATTCAATCACAAAAGAATAATTCGTCCTTCTACTTTCAAAGTAACTGAAACACACTCACTGACTGGCTGTTAGTGTAATCTCAGCCGTTTAATCGTGTGTGTGTGTGTGTGTGTGTGTGTGTGTGTGTGTGTGTGTGTGTGTGTGTGTTGGAGTGTAACAGTTGTAGTATTGAGAGTATGTTACTTTGTGAGTTTTATGCACTGCGTTTTTATAAAATATTAATGATTCTGTTTTTCACGTTTCTACTACCCTTTTATATGCTTTCTTGTTTCACTTTAGGCACTGGATTGCAAAGCACTTAGAGCTTGCTTATGCTTGTATTATAGCGCTATATAAAAGTAAAGTATTATCATTATCATTATTACAGTGCTGAACGATGTGGATGTGAAACAAAGATGACTGCCGAGACTATTAAACAGATA
>NC_134896.1:40594471-40601971 GCF_041734735.1 Babylonia areolata
CTCCAACACCTCACACACACACACACACACACACACACACACACACACAGAGGCAAAGAACGAGAATGCGGAAAAACAAGAGACCAGTATTTGACGGAATTTTTTAAATTTTTTTAATATCACACTCCCCAACACCTCACACACACACACACACACACACACACACACACACACGTGCTCGCGCGTGCGTGTGTCCACCACCCTATGCGGGTCATTGCGTAAAGCAGAAACGGCGATGTGTGTGTGTGTGTGTGTGTGTGTGTGTGTGTGTGTGTGTGTGTGCGTGTGTGCGTGCGTGCGTGCGTGTGTCCATGCGGGTCGTTGTGTAAGGCAGTGACTGCTATTTATCTGTGTCCTTGGAGGAAAAACAACTCCACGACTTGTCAGTCCCAGTCTTTCCGTCTCTCTCTGTGATACAAGCCCTAGCGCACGCGAAGGCACGCCTGCGCGCGCACACACACTCTATCACATTCATAGAGCGCGCGCGCGCGCGAACACACGCACACATACACAAATAGGGGGAAGTGCAGGGGGGAGGGGGGAGGGAGACAGAGACAAGAGACATAGAGAGTCAGACACAGACAATGTAGCAGCAACACAGAGAGACGGAAAAAGAAAGCAAACAATTGAACAAGCGGGAACCACAGCAATATTGTTATCCTCACTACTGAAGTACTCTTCAGAAATCCGTGTTCTCGGTGACATTCTTACTTCTCAGGGCCAGTTCCACATTAATCTCTGGCTGGTGCTGCATCCACTCGAAGTGTTTTACGGTGGTTTCCATTTATTCATTTACTCTCTCTCTCTCTCTCTCTCTCTCTCTCTCAATGAGATGTATGCACGTTAACTCTCTCCATACGAACGTCGAAAGAGACGACGTTAACAGCGTTTCACCCCAATTACCATCATCAAAATATTGACAAGCGGAAGGCTCTTATACTGAAGACGTGAATGTTGACAAAGAATACCACAGTTCTGACGACGGAAGCTAAAGGTTGGGCCATTCAGACACCCACTGGACATCCGAGGGGTCCGTGTAGAGGAGAAGAGAGGACTGGCCGTACTGAGTGAGTTCATGTTGGTACACACACCAACTCTCTGTCTCTCTCTTTCCTTCTCTGTGTCTTTCTCTTAAAGATACACACACACACACACACACACACACACACACACGTGTTATCGTTGGTACACAGTACACGCCAACTCACTCTCTCTCTCTCAGATGTATAACCATATGTGTGTATATACACGTCAATGTTCTCTCTGTTTATCTGCCCCCTCCCCCCCCCTTCTCCTCCTCTCCCTCTCTCAGTGTTAATTCTCTCTTACCCCTCTAGGCCATCGTAATTGTTTACCCGTTTGTCCGCGTTCTAGCGTGCAGTTGTTGTACTGTATATAAACACACAAACTTCACTGCACACCCTCGCCAGGAACAACAGCTTTGAAATGAATAAATCATCTGACACTACTCCCACCCTCTCTCTCTCCCCCTCCTTGCGCGTGTGCGCTGACACACACACACACACAACCAAAAAAGCGCGCATGCACGCGACACACACACACACACACACACACTTGCACATATACACGCACACATACACTTAGTCACGCACACATTCTTATGATGCACCCAAATACACGTTCATAATATATATATATACACGTAAGCACGAGAACACACACACACACACACACACACACACGCTCACACACACACTCTCTCTCTCTCTCTCTCACACACACACACACACAGAAGCACACTACTTAATTAACTAACACACGTGCTCACTCAGTCACGGACTTGCTAATTGCATTACTCATTCACGTTATGCAATGGTTTCCTACGTTCTTTCCTGTCTGGTGATATCACCGTTAGTGCATGGACGTCAAAGCATGTTCACACACACACACACACACACACACACACACACACACACACACAACCACACCACCAACAGCAACAACTACCAAAATACCAGCGCACCCACCTAAAAAAAAAACAAAAAAAACCCAGAAAAAACAAAAAAACAAAATAAAGATTCATCAACAAAACAAAGAAACAAACATTCAAACAAATAAACCAACAAAACCAACAACCAACTCTGGAAGCATGACAAAACAAACGGCAAACACACAAAAAAGTTGAAAAATCCCATAGCCAATCCTCAAACCCTCCAACCAACCCACCACCAAACAAAACAAAACAAAACACACACACACACACAAAAACCCCAACAAAAATCATATCGAGTCACAGAGTGCACACAGAACCAAACGACCAGACGGACAGAGGGAGGCATAAGCACACAGCACCACCGCCAGATGGAAATATCAGAGCCACCCCCACCATCACATCACACCACACCACACCACACCGCACCGCTCGAGGCACTGGGAGGGCAACACGAGAACACTTCCTAATGGAGCTGAGAGGGTGCTCGACCCATTTCCGCTGTCTGTGTCAACATCAATGCAATGCAGTGCAGTGCAGTGCAGGGCAAGACAGAGCAAGGCAAGGCTAGGGCACGGCAGGGCAGGGCAAGGCAGGGCAGGGCAGGGCAAGGCAAGGTAGGGCAAAGTAAAAGGCAAGGCAGGGCTAGGACAAGGCAAGGAAAGGCAAAGCAGGGCAAGGCAAGGCAAGGCAAGGCAAGGCAAGGCAGGGCAGGGCAAGGCAAGGCAGGGCAGGGCAAGGGTAGGGGAAGGCAGGGCAGGATTGGGCAAGGCAGGACAGGTCAGGGAAAGGTAAGGCAGGGCATGGCAAGGCAGGGCAAGGCAAGACTGGGAGCGTTCAAACTTTATAAGAATCGCATCTTTTACACATGTCATTCAGAATGATAAAAAAAAAAAAAAAAGCAAGACAAGAAGTTTGTTTCCGTGTATCGACGGGAAAAGTTGAAACATTAAGCACATACATCATATAGTGATGTAAAAAAAAAGAAAAGAAAAAAAAAGAAAGAAAAAAAAAAGAAACAGAAGAAGAGTAAAAACAACAACAAAACAACAAAAACCAAAAATGTTAAAAACCCATTGGAGCAAACAAGCAGATACCACATTAACAAGTCATGTTTCTCAGCAATTTCCAACATTCTTTCCCCAAGCAACTGGCGACATTCTATCGGAACCCCCCCCCCCCCCCTTCCCTCTACCCCCACCTGATAGCTTAGAGGTAACGCGTCCGCCTAGGAAGCGAGAGAATCTGAGCGCGCTGGTTCGAATCACGGCTCAATCGCCAGTATTTTCACCCCCTCCACTAGACCTTGAGTGGTGGTCTGGACGCTAGTCATTCGGATGAGACGATAAACCGAGGTCCCTTTGTGCAGCATGCACTTAGCGCACGTAAAAGAACCCACGGCAACAAAAAATTCTGTAGAAAAATCCACTTCGACAGGAAAAACAAATAACACTGCACGCAGGAAAAAAAAAAAAAGGTGGCGCTGTAGTGTAACGACGCGCTCTCCCTGGGGGAGAGCAGCCCGGATTTCACACAGAGAAATCTGTTGTGATAAAAAGAAATACAAATATCTTTTTTTTTCCCCCCAAACTGAAGTGAAGCGGGAATCAAGATGAAGGCAAAAAACATCTGACATCGTCTGCTGTAAACCAATCAGGCATCGTATACCCCGCGGAACGTCACTTGTACACATTAACTTGTTGCGTGGTCGTCATCAACATCATCACGTTCGCTGTCGACATGGCAACGTCCTTTCCCTCCCCCCTCTCCCACACCCCTCCCTCCCATACACCCCTACCCCCTCAGCGCTCTCCTCCCCCCCCCACGCCCCCCCCCCCCCCACACACACACCCTCCGCCTCCCTTGTCCATGTTTATGACGCTGTGCCTTGTATTGGGTTTGTGGTTTTGAATTTGTCAACACTCCTGCTCTGGCAATAACATAAATAACACGTTAAAAAATCACGGTAGTGGTGCTCACCGCTTGTCTCATTATTTTCGTCGCTGGGTTTTTCCAATCGTATCGGTGGTAGAAAGCATTTTATATATTCTCTCTCTCTCTCTCCCCCCCCCTTCTCTCTCTCTCTCTCCCATTCTCTCTGTAACCGTGTGTGTGTGTGTGTGTGTGTGTGTGTGTGTGTGTGTGTGTGTGTGTGAAGTGTGTGTGTGTGTGTGTGTGTATGTATGTATGTGTGTGTGTGTGTGTGTGTGTGTGCGCGCGCGCGTATTTTCTGTGTGTGATGTGTGTGTGTGAGTGAGTGAGTGAGAGAGAGAGTGTGTGTGCGTCTGAGTATGTGTGTGTGTCTGAGTGAGAATTGGTGAGAGAGAGAGAGAGAGAGAGAGAGAGAGAGAGAGAGAGAGAGAGAGAGAGAGAGAGACAGACAGACAGACAGACAGAGAGCGGCAAGCAACAGAGCCGGTTCCTCAGAGATGCTAATCTGCTTCTTCTATGACCTCGTTAAAGGGGGTGCGGAGGGGTGGGGGGTGAGGGGTGAGGGGTGAGGGGGTGAGGATGGTGGTGGAATCAATAGGGCTTTCTTTATTCTGAACTCAACAGCCGGTTACTTCTGATATTGTGTGTGTGTGTGTGTGTGTGTGTGTGTGTGTGTGTGTGTGTGTGTGTGTGCATGAGAGAGAGAGAGAGAGAGAGAGAGAGAGAGAGTGTGTGTGTGTGTGTGCATGTGAGAGAGAGAGAGAGAGAGAGAGAGAGAGAGAGAGAGAGTGTGTGTGTGTGTGTGTGTGTGTGTGTGTGTGTGTGTGTGTGAGAGAGAGAGAGAGAGAGAGAGAGAGAGTGTGTGTGTGTGTGCGCGCATAATGTTGAAACACTCACCTCTATAACAGATTATGAGCCAGCACCCCCCTCCCCTCCCCTCCCCAGGTCAATCCCAACCCCAAACCTCACCCCCATCCCTCTTTTATCTCATCCCCTGCCACAAAGCCACAGAGGTCATGTCGTACCTAATAAACACGACCTGCTTACCTAAACTTCACGCTGAATAATCTTTTTTTCCCCCCGTTCAGTTGGGAGCAAGCAGGATAGAAGGAGGCGAGGGAGAAAGGGAGGTTGGGGAAGGGGAGGGGAGGGGTGGGGTGAGGAAGGGCTATACTAAAGGTGTGGAGCTTTTTTTGCCAACTACCCCCCCCCCACCTCACTCTCCCTCTCCATCAACCCCTCTCACCATCCTCCCCCCCCCCCCCCCCAGTCGCCCCCTCACCACTTCTCAGACTTTGACAAAAGCCAGCTGTCGGCTTGTTGTTGTAGTTGTATTTGTCTTTTGTTATTTCTTTTTTATCACATCAGATTTCTCTGTGTGAAATTCGGGCTGCTCTCCCCCCAGAGCGCGTCGCTACACTACTACAACGCCACCCATTTTTGTTGTTGTATATTTTCCTGCGTGCAGATTTATTTGTTTTTTTCCTATCGAAGTGGATTTTCTACAGAACAACCCTCTTCTTGCCGTGGATTCTTTTACGGGCGCTAAGTGCATGCTGCACACGGGACCTGGGTTTATCGTCTCATGCGAATGACTAGCGTCCAGACCACCACTCAAGGTCTAGTGGAGGGGGAGAAAATATCGGCGGCTGAGCCGTGATTCGAACCAGCGCGCTCGGATTCTCTCGCTTCCTATGCGGACCCGTTACCTCCAGGCCATCACTCCACTTGTTGTTCATTTTGTTTAACTCACTCAGTATACGGCCAGTCCTCTCTTCTCCTCTACACAGACCCCTCGGATGTCCAGTGGGTGTCTCAATGACCCAACCTTTAGCTTCCGTCGTCAGAATTGTGGTATTCTTTGTCATCATTCACGTCTTCAGTATAAGAGCCTTCCGCTTGCAATATTTTGATGATGGTAATTGGGGTGAAACGCTGTTAACGTCGTCTCTTTCGCCGTTCGTATGGAGAGAGTTCAACTCTTTTATTTCCTTTTTAACGCTGGTCCTTGAATACGCTGAGCGTGGTTGGGACTTGTAATAAGGTGAAGAAAAAAATTTTTTTTTACACGTGTGAGCGTGGCTGGCTGTCTGTTCAGCTAACTACATGGGCATATATAAACTGATTGTATCGACTGATGCTGTCAACACCAAGTCGTCTGGGAGGATGGGCGCAATCGCCGAGTGGTTCAAGCGTTGGACTTGCAATCTGAGGGTCCCGGGTTCGAATCTCGGTAACGGCGCCTGGTGGGTAAAGGGTGGGGATTTTTTTTTTTTTTTTCCCCGATCTCCCAGATCAACATAATGTGCAGACCTGCTTGCTTGTGCCTGAACCCCCTTCGTGTGTATACGCAGGCACGAGATCAAATACGCACGTTAAAGACCCTGCAATATCAGCCAGCGTTCGGTGGGTCGTGGAAACAAGAACATACCCGGCATGCACCCCCCCCCCCCTCTCCCCATCCCCCGAAAACAGAGTAAGACTGCTTACACGGCAGGGGTAAAAAAAACGGTCATACAGGTGAAAGCCCCACTCGTATTTATAAATGATTTCTGTTTCTAGTAAGTGAACGCAGGAGTTGTAGCCCACGAACAAATAACAATTCTTCATTCTTTAAATTCATTTTCTTCACGCAACTTCTCGAATAGGCTGTGCGTGGTAGGACTTGGAAAAAACAACAACAAAAAATAACCTACATGTGTGTGCGTGGCTGTCTGTACAGCACCTAGCTAGCTATATGGGGCGTGCGAACTGATCGTATCGACCTCCCTCCCTCCGTGACACGGGGCACCAATGTTGATATTCAGCCTGATCGCTGTGCTGTGCTGGGCTGTGCTGTGCAGCTGGGGACAATGTTGCTGTCTATGTATCATATATCGTCTGTCATCACGTCATACAACACTGCAAGAGAGGTGGGTGAAAGAGAGAGGTGGGAGGGAGAGAGGGGGCCGGGGGGTGGGGGGGGGGGGGAGAAAAGAGAGAGAGAGACAGAGAGAGAAAGCCCGGGTAGGTAGAGAGAAATGTGTGAGAAAAGAGAGAGACGGGGGAGTGAGGGAAGGGAGACAAGAGTCAGGAGTGTAAAGAGACAGGGTGGGAAGAGAGAGAGGGGAAGGAATGGAGAGAGAGAGATAGAGAGAGAGAGAGAGAGAGAGAGAGGGGAAGGAGGGACAAAAACATACACGCACATCCTCAGAGTTCGTTCACACACACACACACACACACACACACACACACTCACGCGCGCTCTCTCGCAGTTGCAGTAGCACACGCCCTACTCTACACTAACCTTTACCTCCCTCTTTAACACACACACACACACATACACACTGGAACCTCCCTCACCCAACCCCCGCCCCCCACATCCCTCCCCCCCCCCCCCACTGTCCTTCCAACCACAACAACCCAATCCCCAAACCACAGGACCCCCCCACTCCACCACCACCACCCCCCACCCCTCCCAAATCAATCACCCTCCCCTCCCCTCCCCCCGGGGCGTCGTGGTGACAAGGGAAAAGGGGTGAACGGCACTTTGATGAGAGTTCTGGAAGTGGGGGAGAGAAAAAAAAAAAAAGACAATCCGTGGGAGAGAGAGAGAGAGAGAAGGGGGAGGGGGTTGG
>NC_134896.1:40606971-40624471 GCF_041734735.1 Babylonia areolata
ACAAAAAAGAGAGAGAGAGAGAGATTAACAAATCGTTAAAAAGTGTTCTGTATTAAATATGATATACAGAATAAGCTTGGGGGGAAAAAGGCATGCCGGCGGGATCGAACCGTGCATGCTGAGTTCCAAAGCAAGCACACTGATTTGATCTCAACGAAATGAACCGCTAATGATCCGGAAATACAGCTTAATTCAGGAGACTTACAAACCTATCAGTGGTATATGACTGTGAAGAATTTTTTTCTTCTTCTTTCATACTATGTTTAAGCCAAATTTGTTATTGGCAGACAAAAGTATTTCCAGAGAAAATGGCAATGTTAAAGTTTACCACGGACACAGACACAGACAACCGAACACTGGGTTATAACATAGACTCACTTTGTTTACACAAGTGAGTCAGCTAGAGGGTTTGCACGACGTCACTTCTCGTTGTCAGGAACCTTGAGGCGGCGGTGAAGGTTGTAACTTGGGATCAGGCAATGATCGATGATTACACACACACACACACACACACACACAGACAATAAGAAACGCTACAGCACAAATGCGCATGCTCACACACACACACACACACACACACACACACACACACACACAGCACTGTCGCAAGGAGACTTAACACGCACTGAAAAGCAGCGACATTGTCTCAGGCTGGGCAAAGATCGAACAAGAAAATGAGGGCGAGGGGGAAAGAGTGTGTGTGTGTGTGTGTGTGTGTGTGTGTGTGTGTGTGTGCGGAGAGAGGAAGGACGAGGCGAGGGGGTGGGAGGGGGGCGGGGGGTAAGAAGAAGGTGCAGGTAGCGATGGGGGTGGTGGTGGCGGTGGTGGCGGTGGTGGCGGCGGTTGTGGAAACAATTTAGTGAGTGGAACAATTAACGGCGTTCATGGCCAGCAGCAGTTTGCTTGCTGATTAAATGGTGAACCAGCTTGCTTCTTGTTCTTCTTCACGAACTCCACATTGAAAAGAAATTCATTTACGGTGATATTTTCATTGTTTTTCTTCTTGTAATTATCATTGTTATTATATCATAATTATCATAATCATAATTATTTTAATTATTATTGCTATTATTATTGTTGTCATCATCATCATCATCATCACCATTGCATTTTAATGGACAGATCTCCAATAACTATTATGCTGAAAATCATTCATAACTTATAGAAGGGAGACGAGGGGAGGGGGGGAAGAAGGGAGGGGGTGAGACAGAGAGAGAGAGAAAGAGGGATAGAGAGAGGGGGAGGCAGAGAGAGAGAGAGAGAGAGGGATAGAGAGAGAGGGGGGGGGGGGAGGCAGAGAGAGATAAATGAGGGACGGAGACGGACAGAAAGGGAGAAAGAGTGAGAGAGGGAGGAATCAAAGGAAAGAGAGAGAGGGAGAGACGGGGGGGAGGGAGGGGGAGGGGGGGGGGGGCGGAGGGCGAGATGGAAGAAGCGATTGAGGAGTGAGGGATCGACATGCAGACAGAGACTGTGATGGAGATACATCTAATAATTAATATGTCAGACTGCGAACAGAAACACGTACGTGTCTACATCATCTATCACATAACATAAATAATCGGAGTATATTTCTTGGAGATAACCAGTCAGTGGCTTCTGTTTATTCAATAATCTGTTCATTCATTTATTTCGATGATCTATTCGTTTAGTGGTGCTGTTGAAATCCTCACTCCCACCCCCCCCCCCTACCCTCCCCTCTCTCTCTCCCTCCCTCCCCTCTACCTCACACACACACACACGCCCCCACAAGGTACACATACACACACACACACACACACACACTCTCTCTCTCTCTCTCTCTTCAGAATTCAGCTCTTCGCTCGGTGCAGTCCCTAAAAAAAAAGTCCTTTAAGAGGATACGACACAACTTGAAAGGAAATGGCGAGGGGAAAAAAAGTGAACGAGAGAGAGAGAGAGAGAGAGAGAGAGAGAAGAGAGAGAGAACGAGAGAGAGAGAGAGAAGAGAGAGAGAGGGGGGGGGAGGAAGGATAGAGAAAGGGAAAGAGAACGAGAAGAGTGAAGAAGAGATAGAGAGACAAACAGGGAGGGCGAGAGAAAGGGAGGGACGGAGAGAAAGGGAGAGAAAGAGAGAGAGAAGAGTGAGGGAGAGAGAGAGGGAGAGAAAGAGGGGGAGGGAGAGAGAGGGGGGGAGGAGGGAGAGAGAGAGAGAGACGGTGGAGGAGGGAGAGAGAGAGAGAGGGGGGGTGGAGGAAGGGGAGAGAGAGAGAGAGAGTGGGGGGAGGGAGAGGGAGAGAGGAAGGAGGGAGAGAGAGAGGGGGGAGGAGGGAGAGAGAGAGAGAAGGGGGAGGAGGAGGGATAGAAAGAGAGAGAGAGGGAGGGAGAGAGAGAGAGAGAGAGGGGGGGGGGGGAGACGCACACACCACACAAACAAAATAATAAGAACGATAATACTACTGCTAATTAAGAAAAAAACAAAACATAAAAATGAAACAAGGAAAAAGCCACACACACACACACACTCACTCACACACACATATATATTATTTTTATTTATTTATTTTTTTAACACACACACACAAAACCCAACAGCATCTAATTAGCCAATTCACAGCACCCACACTGATGCGGGAAAGGGGGACATGAGTTACAGTGCAATCTGGCCTTCAATTAAAAACCAGGAAGGTCTATCTGGACAGAGACAGAAAGCAGAGGATAGTTGGTGGCGCACCAAACTTATTTCTTGCAACGAAGACCCCCCCCCCCCCACGCCCCGCCCCCCACACACACACACACACAACCCCCCTCCTCTCCCCGCCCGCCCGCCCCCCCTCCCCCTTCCCCTTCTTTTCCACGGCGCTGTTAGAAGAAGCATAATTACCTTACCCTTTTTCTTTTTTTTTTCTTCTCAAAAACGTCCAAGGATCGTTAATTCTTATCCTCGCTTTAGTGTGTTGTTGAGTCAGCTATTTATCGTTATTATTAACCATTAGCGTTAACGTTATCACTGTTACTGCTGTTTTGGTTTGTTGTGTGTATTATTGTGATTGTGATTATTATCATTACTGTTATATTATTATTCTTATCATTATCATTAATATTATAAAGCCTCTATCGAACTCACCATTACTCTCTCACCAGAACACTCTTGTCAAAGGAGCAAGGCTGGTTTGCATTCATCTGCATAGACTGGGGATATTTTTATTTATTTATTTATTTATTTTTAATTTTTACGCAAAGCATGCAAAGCGCTGCTGAGCTAAGATCGTCAAGAATGCAACCCGGCGCAAGAAAATGTAATGCGGCACGTCCGCGGGCAACGAGGAATGTGTGTGTAGTGCGTCGTATCAAGGCATCGACACCGCCCGCACAACGGTTTGGCCTGCTAACGTTTTTGTGGAGCACGCCTAGGGGGGGCATATGGGAGTCGTGCACACACACACACACACACACACACAGATAGAGACAGAGAGAGAGAGAGATACAGAGAGACAGAGACAGAGAGAGACAGAGGGAGAGACAGAGACAGAGAGACAGACATAGAGACAGGGAGACAGAGACAGAGAGAGGACAGAGAGACGAAGACAGAGACAGAGAGAGAGAGAGAGAGAGAGAGAGACAGACAGACAGACAGACAGACATAGAGATAGGGAGACAGAGAGACAGAGAGAGACAGAGAGATAGAGAGACGACAGAGAGACAGAGAAAGACAGAGAGAGAGACAAAGAGACAGAGACAGAGAGAGAGAGAGAGAGAAGAAAGAAAGAAAGAAAGAAAGAACAAAAAGAAAGATCCCTGTATGACACATTCGTCCTGCTTGTTGAAAACAAGCTGAAAGCCGGTTTGTCGGAGATAAAACCAACCCGCAAAATAACATTAAATTATATTTCATCTTTTTTTTTTTTTTTTTCCATTGTAAATCTTTCTCCTCATTCGCACACTGTCGTGATGTTGGAAAAAACTCACAAAGGGTGGATGGAAATCCATACATAAATCCTTAAAACATTATCCCGGATTCCTGGTGGAATAAACAACTTTTGGGTTGCAAACAAACATACTAGTACTGCGTCAACAGCAGCTGGAACAGCAACCATGACAAAATTCCAACCGACTCACGGTAGGCTTCATTCTCAATCCCTGCAGGTTGCCACGACGTTATGATTAAAATATATTAAGGCGTTTTGATTAAAAACATGTATTCTAAAACAATTCAGACAAAAAAAAAAACCAACTTTGTTGAAAATGACATCAAATAGCCTATGACATTCTAGAGAGCAGCCGTTAGAAGCAAAACAACAAGGACAAAAATAAGATAGACAAACATAGAAACATAAGAAAATAAATAAGATCTGTATAATATATATATATATATATATATATATGTCAGATGTATAAAATGTTGAGGAAAAAAGTCGAAAAAAAATGCGTAAAAAGAAAAGATCCAGGATCTCTCTCTCTCTCTCTCTCTTCTTTTCTTTCCCCCTTTTTCTTTTTTTTAAATTTTCTTTTTTCAAAGCTTGCATCTCTGAGCATTTTATTCTGCACCTGAAATAGATTTACTGTTTTCTTGTCTGTCTCTCCCCCCCACCCCCTTTTTTTTTCTGTGTTTGGAATGAATGAGGCCTTTGTTTCCATCACAACCACCATGCTTGTGCATTTTTAAACCCTGGACAAATTATTTGCCGGTTCTTTCCCTTCCACAAACATGCTACATGCGAAGGCAAAAAATTTACGTATTTATTTTCAACTGAAATGAGTTGACGTTTTGCATTAAGAATGTAATTTTGAAGCGTTGGTTCACGGCTCTGTGTGTGTGTGTGTGTGTGTGTGTGTGTGTGCGTGTGTGTTTTGTTTCTCACTGGTGAATGTTCATCACCACTCCCTTCCACTCTGTCACTCTTTCTCAGTTTCATTCTACAGGACATACGCCACACATAATTACGGGCAGACTTCACGTGAAAGAGACCTGCGGACGCTTCATCCAATGGAGCAGATGCTTCACAATAGGTTTACGGACATACAGCAAAAGACAGCCTTCACATTACAAGAAGAGACGTCATACAATTAAGAAAAGACGCCACACAAGAAGAAGAGACGTCACATAATTAAAGAACGTAAGTCGCACAACAAGAATAGACGTTTAAACACAATCACGACCAGACACAACAACAACAGATGTTATGAATCCAGAACAGACGTCACACAACAAGAAACAACGCTACGCAATTCAGAACACGACGTCACGCAACGAGAATAGACGTTATACAACGTCACACAACAAACAACAAGAAACAACGCTACGCAATTCAGAACACGACGTCCCACAACGAGAATAGACGTTATACCACGTCACACAACAAAAAACAAGAAACAACGTTACGCAATTTAGAACATGACGTCCAACAACGAGAATAGACGTTATACCACGTCACACAACAAACAACAAGAAACAACGTTACGCAATTTAGAACATGACGTCCAACAACGAGAATAGACGTTATACCACGTCACACAACAAACAACAAGAAACAACGCTACGCAATTCTGAACACGACGTCCCACAACGAGAATAGACGTTATACCACGTCACACAACAAACAACAAGAAACAACGCTACGCAATTCTGAACACGACGTCCCACAACGAGAATAGACGTTATACCACGTCACACAACAAACAACAAGAAACAACGTTACGCAATTTAGAACATGACGTCCAACAACGAGAATAGACGTTATACAACGTCACACAACAAGAACAGGCGTCACGCGACAAGAAACAACGCTACGCAATTCTGAACACGACGTCCCACAACGAGAATAGACGTTATACAACGTCACACAACAAACAACAAGAAACAACGCTACGCAATTCAGAACACGACGTCACGCAACGAGAATAGACGTTATACAACGTCACACAACAAACAACAAGAAACAACGCTACGCAATTCAGAACACGACGTCCCACAACGAGAATAGACATTATACCACGTCACACAACAAGAACAGACGTCACACGACAAGAAACAACGCGACGCAATTCAGAACACGACGTCCCACAACGAGAATAGACGTTATACAACGTCACACAACAAGAACAGACGTCACACAACAAGAACAGACGTCACACAATTAAGAACAGACGACACACAACGAGAGCAAACGTTAAATAATTAAAAACATACGTGACACAACGTGAACAGACGTTATACAATTAAGAACAGACGGTACACTAGAGTCAATGTTATACAATTAAGAACAGACGTCACACAACGAGAGAACAAACGTTACACAATTAAGAACAGACGTCACACAACCGGGAGAACAAACGTTACACAATTAAGAACAGACGTCACACAACGAGAGAACAAAAGCTACACAATTAAGAACAGACGTCACACAACGAGAGAACAAACGTTACACAATTAAGAACAGACGTCACACAACGAGGGAACAAACGTTACACAATTAAGAACAGACGTCACACAACGAGGAGAACAAACGTTACACAATTAAGAACACACGTCACACAACGAGAGAACAAAAGCTACACAATTAAGAACAGACGTCACACAACGAGAGAACAAACGTTACACAATTAAGAACAGACGTCACACAACGAGAGAACAAACGTTACACAATTAAGAACAGACGTCACACAACCGGGAGAACAAACGTTACACAATTAAGAACAGACGTCACACAACCGGGAGAACAAACGTTACACAATTAAGAACAGACGTCACACAACGGTAACAGACGTCACACAACGATAACAGACGTCACACAACAGGAACGAACGTCA
The DNA here is from genome assembly GCF_041734735.1 of Babylonia areolata. NCBI lineage: Eukaryota > Metazoa > Mollusca > Gastropoda > Neogastropoda > Buccinidae > Babylonia > Babylonia areolata. The sequence continues at coordinate 40,613,740 of NC_134896.1, forward strand.
TACAACTATGAGCAGACCTCACACAAGTAGAAGAAACGTCACACAACAAAAAAAAAAAAAAAAAAGAAAAAAAAAGAGACGTTCAACAAATTAAGAACAGTCACACAATAATAACTGACGTTACACAATTAAGAACGGACGCCAAACAACAAGAAAACGATGACAAGTGTCACACAACAAAAGTCACAATCACAACAAGCACTAGCCTCACACGAATATAGACAAGACTGGCTCTCTCTCTCTCTCTCTCTCTCTCTGTGTTCAGTTCAGTGTTCTATCACACACACACACACACTCTCGCAGGCACGCACGTACGACTCGTTCCAACCCCACCAGGACGCAGAGAGAGAGAGAGAGAGAGCAACCACAGAAAACACCACATCATCGCCATCAACTACCACCACTACCACCGTTATTGTCACACACAAACACGCCCCCCCAAGCACCCCCCCTCGCCCCCAACACACACACACACACACACACACACAGAGGACATACCGTAGGGCATGTTGACGTTGTAGCCGTGCGGAACACTGAAGGCGGAGGGGCGGAAGGAGGCCGGGGCCAGGGGAGCCATCAGCGGCACGGGGTTCAGAGTTCCCATCCCGCTCAGCGTGAACGACTGGTAGCTGGCCGACGCCGTCACGTAGCCCTCCGTGCGCGAGTACGAGTAACCCGGGCAGGGCCCCATGCAGGGGGTGGCCCCGTGGTGGCCGAACGCCAGGGCCCCCCCGCCCCCGAAGCCTCCCCCCCCACCACCACCACCACCACCACCACCCAGGTTGCCCGCAGTGGTGGCTCCGTTGAGGATCTGTGCTGTTGCTTTCTTTGTGGGTGAGGAGGCGGGGGATGAGGATGAGGGGGAAGAGGTGAGAAGGGGGGTAGTGGAGGTGCTGCTGCTGCTGGCTCCAGGGGCTGGGGGGGCGTGGTGGTGGTGGAGGTGGTGGTGGTGGTGGTGCAGGTGGTGGTTGTGGTTGTGGGCAGCGGCGGCGGCGGAGGTGGGGTGAGGGGCTGAGGAGAGGCTGCCGACCAGGAGGTCATGGTGCGGGGTGTGGGAGGTGACCACGTCGACAACACTGGAGGGACGCTCCTCTCCGTGCACGTGCTGCTGCTGCTGCTGCTGCTGGTCCTTGTCATGCTGCTGCTGCAGGGCGGATGCTGATGAAGAAGAAGCGGAGGCCGAGGAGGAGGATGGGGACAGCAAGCCCACCATCCCGGCTTTAGACTCCGCCACGGGTACATGCGACGGGGGCGACGACACAGACCCAGACACCTCCATCATCCCCTCCCCCACCACCACACCATCCCCCTTCTTGGCGGCAGCAGCGGAGGACGACGGCCCCGGCGGCGGCGGCGGCCCCACGGCGCAGCAGACCCCGCAGTTACCCAACCCGTCCACCCAGCGAGCTGTGGAGGTGTGGGGGTGGGAGGTAGAAGAGGAGGAGGAGGGTGAGCGGTGTGGCAGGATAGAGGAGGAGGAGGAGGAGGAGGAGGCGTTGGAGGAGGCGTGGGGGCGTGTCCACGACACGCAGTAGCGGTCGGTGCGGGCGGCACGCTCCAGAACCATCTGCAGGCTCTCGCGCTCGGCCACGATGAGAGCGCGGGCGTTGAGGCTGGCCATGCGCTTCTTGCTGCGCCGCTTCACCACCTTGCCGCCCCGCACCGCCTGGTCCTTCTTCGTCGATCCCGCCGTCGTCTTCGTCGCCTTCTTCTTCGTAGTGGCGGCGGCGGTGGTCTTCTTCTTGCTGGCGTTGCCTTTGGCAACTCCTGCTTTCTTGCCCCCTTCGGCTTTTTTGGACTTTTTCGAGGAGGAAGCTTCGTCGTTGCCGAAGGTCAGCTTCTTCTTGGCGTTGGCGGGGATGGAGTCCTGGGCCTGGCTGGGCGGGGTCTTGGTCGGGGAGCCCTCCGAGGCGGCCTTGGCCTGGGTCCGGGGCTCCTTGCGCGGGGAGGCCGGCAGGGGCTTCTCGAACAGGATGTCCATCATGGCGTTGGCGAAGAGGCTGGCCTCCCTCTTGGGCTTGATGAAGGACAGCAGGCTGGGGATCTCCTTCTCCTCTTTCTTCTTCTTCTTCGGGGGGGCTTTCTTCTTCGCCGCTGCCGTCGCCTTCTTGCCGGCCTGGCTCTCATCCTTCTTTCCGGCGGCTGGGGAGCTCTCCGCTGCCTTCTTGTTGCCGTCTTTGGCAGAGTCGGTGCTTTTCTTGGCGGCGGCGGTGGCTGCCTTGTCGGCCTTCTTGCCGCCCGTGGCTCTGGCTGCTCGTTTCTTGCTCTCCTCCGCCTCGGCCTTGGCCGAGATCTTCTTCAGCTTCTCGGCCACGCTGATCCTGGAGTCCGTCTTGCCCGTTCTGGGGGACCTGGTTGATGAAGAGGACGCCCGGCTCTCCACCCTGGGCCTCTTGGACTCGCCGGCCTCGCTGGACAGAGAGTCATCGCTGTTCTTGCGCTTGACGCCGCCCGTTCTGGCCTGAGGGGACCGGCTGCTGCCGCTGTTGCTGCCCGGGGGGCAACTTTTGCTGGGTGGGGACTCCGCACTGTTCGACCTCTTACCCGTCCTCACTGCGGGGGATTTGGGGGGTTTGGTCACTGACGTCCGGACAGGGGTCGACCTGGAAGAGGAGGAGGGCGAGGATTTAACTGGCGAGCTTTTCGCGGGCGACGCCTTCGAGGGAGACGACTTGCCCGCTGGGGATCTGCTGCTGGATGAGGATGCTGGAGACTTCGCGGAGGATGAAGATGACGACGACGAGGAGGACGACGACGACGATGAAGAAGCAGAAGAAGAAGCCTTGGGGGACTTGGCCGGGGAGGTTTTGCCGGGCGGGTTCTTGGAGGCGGGGGGCTTGGCGGAGGCCGACTTGGCCGGCGAGGCCTTCCTGGGCTCCAGGTCGCGTTCGTTGAGGTACTGCTGCACCATGTCGGTGTAGTAGGGCAGACTCTCGCTGTACGTCACCACCCGCTCCGTCGCCTTGCGAGACCCGATGCTGTGCGTCGACTTGTATGTCTTCTTCCTCTGCACACACACACACAGGACGTCTGAATGTAGACACGTGTCAAATAGCTACTGACTGACAAGATACATCTCTCTCTCTCTCTCTACACACGTACTCTCTCTCTCTCTCTCTCACACACACACACACACACGTACTCTGTCTCTCTCTCTTACACACACACACACACGTGTACTCTCTCTCTCTCTTACACACACAGGTACTCTCTCTCTCTCACACACACACACACACACACGTACTCTCTCTCTCTCTCTGTCTCCCACCTTCTCTTTAAGTCCTCCACCCAAAGAAAAAAAAAAAGAAAAAAAAAAAGAAGCCCAGACGAAGAAGACACATACGCACAGACCCATCTGTCTTTCGCCCGTCGATACAGAAACTATGCCCTGTTTTTCAGGGGAGGAGGAGGAGGAGGAAGGAACAAGCCAAGACGGACTGCTGCCAAGCTCACACAGACACACCACACCACCCTGCATTATACCTATTTATTACCTGAGGCGGCCAGCCTGCAGGCTGTGTGTGTGTGTGTGTGTGTGTGTGTGTGTGTGTGAGTGTGTGTGTGTGTGTGTGTGTGTGTGTGTGTGTGTGAGTACCTGTGTGTGTGTGTGTGTGTGTGTGTGTGTGTGAGAGAGAGAGAGAGAGAGTACGTGTGTGTGTGTGTGTGTGTGTGTGTGTGTGTGTGTGTGTGTGTGTGTGTGTGTGTGTGTGTGAGAGTACCTGTGTGTGTGTGTGTGTGTGTGTGTGTGTGTGTGTGTGTGTGAGAGTACCTGTGTGTGTGTGTGTGTGTGTGTGTGTGTGTGTGTGTGTGTGTGTGTGTGTGTGTGTGTGTGAGTGAGCGCGCAAGTGTGTATAATTTATATATATATATATATATTTCCCTATACATAATTTGAATGATACACATGTATACGTGTGTGTGTGTGTGTGTGTGTGTGTGTGTGTGTGTGTGAGTGTGTGTGTGTGTGTGTGTGTTGTGTATATGTGTGAGTGGAGAGAGACAGAGAGAGAGAGAGAGACAGACAGACAAAGACAGGGAGAAAGAGATAGATCGAGGTTAATCACTAGGCGTACGTCGGAAGCACATTCACTGGAGGGGCGGGGGGGGAAGAGAGGAAGGGCAGCGCACACGCGGAGGATAGGGTTGGGGGGGGGGGGTGGCCGGAGAGGAGGGAAGGAGGAAGGGAAGCGGCCTGGGGGGCGGGGATGGGGGGGGGGGGGGGGGGCGGGGGGGGGAAGGTGGATGTGGGAGGAGAGGAGAGGAGGGGAGGTGAGCGGAAGCAGTTTGTACCGGAAGGATGGAGGGGGTTGGGGTGCGGGGTGGGGGGGGGGGGAGAATCAGATAATCAGTCGGTAGGAAAAGCGGTAAAAAAAACAACAAAAACCAAACAAACAAAAAAAAAACAAACTTGCCTAGTTAGACATCAGTTCCAATCCCCCCTCTCCCCCCCCCCCCCCCCCCCCCCCACCCCCACCTCAAACACCCACATTCACATCACTCTTCACTTCACACGCACATACAGACACACACACACACACACACACCAGCAATCTGCAAAATGGAGGGGGAGGTGGGCGGGGGGCGGGAAGAAAAGAAAAAAAAAAGAAAAAAAAAAAAAAGGGGGGCGGGACGAACGATTGGGTGTGGTTTGTTGAGGAGACAAAGGATGAATCTGAAATCCGAACTTGAACAAGTCAGCCTGCATTGTTCAGCCAGTAGACCAACTTCGTTCAAAAGACGGGGGGTTGACACCTCTCTGTCTGTCTCTCTCTTTACTTGTTTGGTGAGCACGTAAGAGGTGTGTGTGTGTGTGTGTGTGTGTGTGTGTGTGTGTGTGTGTGTGTGTGTGTGTGTGTGTGTGGGAGAGAGAGCGAGAGGGAAAAAGAGAGACAGAGCCAGAGAGTTCAAAAGAGAGCGAGAGCGCGCGCGTGTGTGTGTGTGTGTGTGTGTGTGTGTGTGTGTGTGTGTGCGCGCGCGCGCATAAATGTATGTGAGTGCATGTATGTATTGCCTACGTAGCCCTACCGCCCTCCCCCCACTCCCCAGCCCACCAGCTCCCCAGTTCCCTTTCAAAGACTTGACTTCAAAAGGAAAACAATGACGATGAAAGTCCCCACCCACTGCTACGAGCAGGAACTCACACACACACACACACACACACACACACACGTGGGACCATGACAAGCACACCGTCGATCTGTGTGTAACAGTTCCCACTACACGGAGAGTAGTGATGGCCTGGAGGTAACGCGTCCGCGTAGGAAGCGCGCGAGAGAATCTGAGCGCGCCGGTTCGAATCACAGCTCAGCCGCCGATATTTTCTCCCCCTCCACTAGACCTTGAGTGGTGGTCTGGACGCTAAGTCATTCGGATGAGACGATAAACCGAGGTCCCGTGTGCAGCATGCACTTAGCGAACGTACAAAAGGGTTGTTCCTGGCAAAATTCTGTAGAAAAAAAAAATCCACTTCGATAGGAAAAACACATAAAACTGCACGCAGGAAAAAAAAAGCAAAAAAATGGGTGGCGCTGTAGTATAGCGACGCGCTCTCCCTGGTGAGAGCAGCCCGAATTTCACACAGAGAAATCTGTTGTGATAAAAAAAAAGAAAAAAAAGAAATACAAATACAAATACACATCAACCAGATAGCTTCCAGTTCGACTTTCAATTCTTTCTAGTGTCTCTTACATGTGTCCGACTCTTTCTGTCTGTGTCCTCTCTCCCTCTCTCTCTCTCTATATATATATCTTACGATGTTACATACACTCCTGCACCAAAATGTCATTCTGAATCAACATATGAAATCATTTTGTGGTGTTTGATAACTAGGGTTTTAGCACTCAGAGAACGTGCACACACACACACACACACACACACACACACACGCATGCGTGCACGCGCTCTCTCTCTCTCTCTCTCTCTTTGAGTCTATCTCCACCCCCCGCACCCTCTCTCTCAAGTGTCACAAGGAATCTGTCAGTTTATACGTATACACAAGTACTTGTAAAGTACAGAATTTCCGATCTATTGCAACTTCATATTCAAATTCTTCATTTACTATGTTTATTTGTGTTTCGTATCCATTCATGACGGGCAATGGCCCTTGCATGAATATTACACCTGAATCTGTCTCTACAATCAAACACACACACACACTCTGTCTCTCTTTCAACACACACACACACACACACACACTGTCTCTCTTTCAACACACACACACACACACACACACTGTCTCTCTTTAATGATACACACACACACACACACAACACACACTCATTCTCTCTTTCTCACAAACACACACACACACTCTCCCTCTCTCTCACAGACGCACACACTTTCTCTCTCTCTCACACACGCACACTCTCTCTCTCTCTTTAAACACACACACACATACACACACAAAACACACACTCACTCTTTCTTTCTCTCTCTCACACACACAAAACACACACTCTCCCCCCCCCCCACCCCCACCCCCCCACACACTTTCTCTCTCTCTCTCTCTCTCTCACACACACACACACACACACGCCTCATTTTTACTGCTCTCCAATCAGACACCACCAACAAAACCAACGGTACGAGTAGATGTCTATTACAGATTACCAGCTCCGCGTACAGCTGTAAATTAATCTTGCACGGCTGGTGGTGCTATAAACGGGGGCCCTGTGAAAGGCGCGCGTTCCAACCCCTTCTCACCCCCCCCCCCCACCCCCCACCCCTATAAACAAAAATATATGCAGACCTGTAAACAGACCCTGCAAGGTTAACTGACCAGCTGACCCCCTCTTGGAACGCCAGATGGACCCTCCACCCAGAACGATCCCCCCACCCCCCATACCGCCCCCCCAGTATTCCACTTCCCCCAACAACCAAACCCTCATGAATCACCAAACCCAGACCAAAGCACTGGACACACAATAGTTATAATACCTTAAAGGCCCGCAAATACCCAGGCCAACAAACCCCTCTGGGATTCCAATTAACTCACTCAGTGCGACCAGTCCTCTCTTCTCCTCTACACAGACCCCTCGGATGTCCAGTGGGCGTCTGAATGACCCAACCTTTAGCTTCCGTCGTCAGAATTGTGGTATTCTTTGTCAACAGTCACCTCTTCAGTATAAGAGCCTTCCGCTTGCAATATTTTGATGATGGTAATTGGGCTGAAACGCTGTTAACGTCGTCTCTTTCGCCGTTCGTATGGAGAGGAGTTAAAATGCAGGCCTGCTCATGCCACTGGGCCGTTAAAACTCATATATTAATTATTCATCGGCGGTGAGCGGCAGATCATTCCATGTGAAACTGGCTACCCAAACCGTCAACAGACGGCTAGGCCACTGCTGTCAAGCTTGTGAAAAAAAAAAAAAAAAACTTGTCGGAAAAAACTTTGTTGTTGACCTGAAGGGCGAAAGCCGTTAGGTCGTTTTTTTTAAACTTCACTCCACCGGCTAGAATGTGTATAATATGTATAATGTGTGTGTGTGTGTGTGTGTGTGTGTGTGTGTGCGTGCGTGTGTGTCTCTCTCTCTCTCTCTCTCTCTCTCTCTATATATATATATACATACATACATATCGTATACGCGCAACGAGATTAACAACTAAAAGTGACAAAAACAGAAGAAGAAGAAGAAGAAGAAGACCTAAATACGACGCAGAAAAACAACAACACACACACACAAAAAAAAACATGGCGAGAGATCATATTCTATCAGCCAGCCACCCTCCGAACCCACCCTATTTTTTGGATGATGATGATGATGATAGTAATGACAATATATATATATATATATATATATATAAGATAATTTGTAATACATAATACAGAACGCTTTCGAACCCTACAAGGCGCATTGCGATAACACGCCAGTCCTGCTGAAGACACAAAGTGCACAACACACACACACACACACACACACAAGCGCGCGCGCGCGTGCGCGTGCGCGCACTAGTGCACGGAGCTAACTGTCTGAAACTCTGTGACACTGACGGAACAGAATTCAGCCTTCGGATCCTAATGGAACACGTATTCTTTACCTCAGTATGCCATCAATTTCAACTGCACAGCCGGATCACATCATGTTTGAAATGATATATATATATATATATGTGTGTGTGTGTGTGTGTGTGTGTGTGTGTGTGTGTGTAGGGAAAGGGGCCTTCAAAACTTGTTAAAATTTTGAGACACTCTATATATATACAACGTGGCCCTACCTTTTTCTCTGAAACACATAGACCGAAAGCGTGACTGTGACAAAGTTGGAACGGACACCACATTAACCCCCACCCACCACCATCCCCCCGCACTATCCCCCCCCCCTCCACACACACACACACACACAAACTCGCAGCCTCTCCATAATCGCTCAGCTCAGTCAATCGATATCTCGTGATATCCTTCCTGTCAATGTAAAAAGCCCCACAGAATGGGAAGGGACGGAGACAGACAGAGAGAGAGGGGGAGAGAGGGAGAGGGAGAGAGAGAGAGAGGGAGAGAGAGAGAGAGAGAGAGAGGAAGAGAGAGAGAGAGAGGGGGGGGGCTGCTTGTGTGTGTGTGTGTGTGTGCGCGCGCGCGCGCGCGTTTGTGTGTGTGTGTGAGTATGGAAGATTGGGGTGGAAGGATGGGTGTCTAACCATTTCAACCACTTATATTCTTTCCTCGTCTGTACAAGTCCCAACGCCTGTCAAACACTCATCCCCCCCCCCCCCTCTCTCTCTCTCTCTCTCTTTGTCTCTCTCTCAGAAGACTTTGAGAGTCTTAAAAGCCAGACGTTGAGTATTATTAGACCATCACCTCCTCTCTCGACCCCTCGACCTTCATAGCCCACTTTTTTTTTTTCCTCTGACGATGGCAGTCTAAACCTCCGAGGGGGTCAGTCTAACTAAAAGTTTTTTTTTTAAAAGAAGAAAAAAAAGCAACACTGCTCGTGCAATGTTAACAACACTAACCCGGAAGGGGTTATTAAAAAAAAAATAATAATAATAAAAGAAGAAGAAGAAGAAGAAGCTACTTAGCTACTTTATAAACAAAAATATACAATCTATTGTACTCCTCTCTCTCTCTCTCTCTTGTGCGCACGAGAGCGCGCGCAAGTGGAAGTGTTTTTACTGTATAGGATAGGTATGGGAAATTGCGAACAATCCAGTCGACGTGACCAGCTCAACGTGTGTACTGTAAAGACAATATGTTGAATGACAGTCAAACGCAGTTCTTTTGTCTTTGACGGCTTTCTACGACTGATTGCTCCGGGAAAAGTTCGTCTGCTCATTCTTTTCAACATTTTGTCGTCGTTTGAAATAGCAAGGGTGCCTGATTGTAAACGCGAACGGGCACGTGTAATTGTGAACGATGGCTTTGGGTACATGTAGACAATTAAAACAGAAGTAGGTCTTTAACTCATTAGACATAACATATTATTGGAACATCCCACTGGACTGTTGTATTGTTGGTTTTGATCACACATGCACACAAACAGACGTTGAAACACACACACACACACCCACATCGTACACAAACACATTCTTTTGAGAGTGCTCAGTAACTGTACAGCATCGTTCGCAAATAAGACTCACGTCAAAATATCTAAATTGCAAACGACATATTTTGCAGATTCGTGTTAAAACTGACGTTCTGATCTGTCACCAACATGCTTTCTTAAATTCTCCGAGCACTGGTAATGCGCATTCAACATATCCGATCAAATAAAACTAATTTAAACTGTGTCAAAATTCAAAGTCCTACAATTTGCTTCCCTTGATTTTAGGATTTTGAGAGTATGTTTGTAAGTTGGTCGGCAGTGGTGTGCGAAGAGAAGAAATAGCGCGGAAACAGCCAGAAATAGCTGATGTTTGACTGGTTCCTTGAAAGGGATACTCATTAAGGTATTAGGAAAAGTTCGAAGCAGACAAATTATAAAATGAAACCGTTAAGAACGCTTCGAAGTGGGGCGGTATACGAATCGTTCGCAATCACACGCTGTTCGCGATTACCTATACCTACCTTGTACATATCTGCAAGGATGCATTCACAAACGGATACATAATCACACTACACACACGCGCGCGCACGCACATGTGAGAAAGAGAGAGAGAGAGAGAGGGAGGAAGAGAGAGACAGACAGACAGACAGACAGACAGAGACAGACAGAACAATGATGAACAAAATGAACGAATGCTATACTGAGGATAAACTGGATAAGCTGAAAGCTTCTTTATACCAAATTACCATGCCCTCACTCACACACAAACACACACACACGCACAAAAGAAGAAAAAAAATGTCGGTACTGACTCTGTAGACAGTAACAACAACAGCAAAAGTTAAACATGAAATTAAAAAAAAAACAACCACCCAAAAACAGACAGACGGACAGAGAAAAAAAGAGACAAAGACAGAGAAAGACGGACAGACAGAGGCAGGTCAAAACATGTATCCAACCTAGCATGTGATAAATCAGACACCCCCTTCCCGCCCCTATCTATCGCCATTAGAATCTTTGTCATCATCAACTTTAATAATATTCATCGATTTTGCTTCAGCATCTATAGCAATTCCTCCAATAATGCATTTTACTTCAAATAAACGACTCTTTTATATATATATATATATAAAAAAAAAAGAGTTTGTTCAAAACCCTATCATTTGCAACAAATCCAGAAAGAAGAGCACATCTAAAACTAAATGGCGCACCTCCAGCAAACTAAACACATCCTTCCTTCTTTAGCGACTGAA
>NC_134896.1:40634471-40644471 GCF_041734735.1 Babylonia areolata
GAAGAAACAGAGAGGCCCAGGCAACAGACACTGACAAGACATTTGTCACAAGTGATCAGAAGAGCGGACATGCACAAAAACACTGATCCCCCGTCCTAGTGTAAGCTGGCTGACAGACAGACAGACAGACAGGCATGCAGACAGACACGCCAACACTAATAAAGCTACCGGCACATCAACAAGGATAGCAATGGCGTGTAATAAATCAATCTGTCTCCATCGCTTTTATTTGCCCTGCTCCCAAACCTCCCTCCCTTTCTCCCACTCTCTCCCTCTCTACCTGTTCCAGTTCTCTCTCTCTCTCTTTCTCTCCATTCCTTCCTCTCTCTCTCTCTTCCCACCCTGTCTCTTTACACTCCTGACTCTTGTCTCCCTTCCCTCACTCCCCCGTCTCTCTCTTTACTCACACATTTCTCTCTACCTACCCGGGCTTTCTCTCTCTGTCTCTCTCTCTCTCTCTCTCTCTCTCTCTCCATTCCTTCCTCTCTCTCTCTCTCTTCCCACCCTGTCTCTTTACACTCCTGACTCTTGTCTCCCTTCCCTCACTCCCCCGTCTCTCTCTTTCCTCACACATTTCTCTCTACCTACCCGGGCTTTCTCTCTCTCTCTCTCTCTGTCCCGTTTACCCCCTCCCTATCAACCGCCACCACCACCTGTCCTATTAGCTGTCCCGTTTACCCCCTCCCTATCTACCGCCACCACCACCTGTCCTATTAGCTGTCCCGTTTACCCCCTCCCTATCAACCGCCACCACCACCTGTCCTATTAGCTGTCCCGTTTACCCCCTCCCTATCTACCGCCACCACCACCTGTCCTATTAGCTGTCCCGTTTACCCCCTCCCTATCAACCGCCACCACCACCTGTCCTATTAGCTGTCCCGTTTACCCCCTCCCTATCTACCACCACCACCACCTGTCCTATTAGCTGTCCCGTTTACCCCCTCCCTATCAACCGCCACCACCACCTGTCCTATTAGCTGTCCCGTTTACCCCCTCCCTATCTACCGCCACCACCACCTGTCCTATTAGCTGTCCCGTTTACCCCCTCCCTATCAACCGCCACCACCACCTGTCCTATTAGCTGTCCCGTTTACCCCCTCCCTATCTACCGCCACCACCACCTGTCCTATTAGCTGTCCCGTTTACCCCCTCCCTATCAACCGCCACCACCACCTGTCCTATTAGCTGTCCCGTTTACCCCCTCCCTATCTACCACCACCACCACCTGTCCTATTAGCTGTCCCGTTTACCCCCTCCCTATCAACCGCCACCACCACCTGTCCTATTAGCTGTCCCGTTTACCCCCTCCCTATCAACCGCCACCACCACCTGTCCTATTAGCTGTCCCGTTTACCCCCTCCCTATCTACCACCACCACCACCTGTCCTATTAGCTGTCCCGTTTACCCCCTCCCTATCAACCGCCACCACCACCTGTCCTATTAGCTGTCCCGTTTACCCCCTCCCTATCTACCACCACCACCACCTGTCCTATTAGCTGTCCCGTTTACCCCCTCCCTATCAACCGCCACCACCACCTGTCCTATTAGCTGTCCCGTTTACCCCCTCCCTATCTACCACCACCACCACCTGTCCTATTAGCTGTCCCGTTTACCCCCTCCCTATCAACCGCCACCACCACCTGTCCTATTAGCTGTCCCGTTTACCCCCTCCCTATCAACCGCCACCACCACCTGTCCTATTAGCTGTCCCGTTTACCCCCCTCCCTATCAACCGCCACCACCTCCCAGTCCCCCCAACGAGATGCCCAACACGGCGCTGGACCACAGAACTGGAATTGGGAATTTCTATCCTGTGGTGATGGTAATCCTCAAGCGGAAGACAGACAAGAGACGAGACTGCCATGGGGGCAACAGGCATTTGAAGCAACACATAAAAAGTGAACTTAATTCTTGGTTCACATGCATCAGTCTCTCTGTCATCTACTGTCTCTTCGTTGTTGTTCTGATGCAGTCAAACGATATTGAACGCAACCCTGGTCCTGCGGAAGATGGAAGCTTTGCCAGTGCAGTGACAGCAAATCTTGAACTGCGCTTCTCCCAGATCATGCATAGTCTGCACGCACAAGGGACCAGTTTGAGCAGACAAATGCATGATCACTTCCATAGTCTTGGACATTCACTGAGAAGAATGGAAGAACAGCTGCGACAAATGAAAAGAGATATACGTGACAACAGATCTGACATCAGTGAACTCCAAAAGGACAGCGTCACCGTGCATCAACGCATTGACAAACTGGAACAGAAGCTGGACCGTCTGGAACTCAATTCAAGAGAGAAAAATCTGAAATTCTTCGGTATTTACGAGGCAGATCCCCGGGAAAGGTTAACGGATGTTGATGAAATTGTCGCAACTTTGAATTTTCATTCCTCGAGCCAGAACTGGAAAAACAGCGACATCGAGCACACGCACAGAATCGGACAAAGAGCAAGAAACAATCCGTCACCAAGGCCTCTCATTGTAACCTTCCGCAACGTGGATGATAAAGTAGGAATCCTCAAAGACCAAGAGCTTAGAGGCAATCTCCGACAGTCTGACATCAGAGTCTCCACTGACCTGACACCGCTCCAGCGGGAACGGCTGCAGCAGCTGCGTGACGAAGGAAAGATAGCGTGGAAAACTCCATGTTGAAGACAGCCGGTTTGGAGAGAACAACACAAGGTTTGGTTATCACCGCAACTCAACAGAGAACCACAATAACGGCACCCCAGCCAGCCGTCAGGAGAATGCTGACTTCCACAACTCTGTAGGCGACACATACAGAGACCGACTTCTACAGGGACTGGACATGGCAGAGTCGGGACTGAACCCACAGATACAGATTTCCAAATCAAACATTGGAAGATCATCGCAATGTGACGTAGGACCCCAGACAGATGCACCAAGCTCAGAGCAAACGAGGACAGACCGCAGAAGTGGTGCGGGACAATATAACTGTGAACAGAGCTTGGGAGTTCCATGCCAGCCAGATGATCGTTTCTTCTGGCATCAAGGTTGGCAGCCCAGTCCACTGCATCACTCTGTACCAGCCATAAGTGACTGCAGCCAGTGGCCGCCCTTGTTAAATGCAGTGCACACAGTCACTGGGTCACTACCGTTCACTTCACCTCTACACTACACGTCACACCATGAAACGATCCCATCAACACACTGCCGCAGCATGGAGGACGTCAACTACTGGAGTCCGGTGCACTACATGTCATCGGATGGCAACCCAGAGAGTGAACCACAACCAGCACAGTCACAACAACATGCACAGACAGCTGATACGCAGAGGGTCTCTACACAGACATCTTCTGCAGATGCTCAACTGATAAACCCCACGCTTGCGGACTTTACGGACGTGTCTGGTATGCAGACGTCTTCCAAGCAGATGGCAACAGAGCAGACAACCTCCTCTTTCTCAGCCTCCATGGAGGCAGCCTCCGCCAAGGCAGTCAAAATGACTACAGCTTCCACTGTGCCTGTGACTTTTGCACAGTCCCCGATGGTACAAGAGACGACCTTAGAGGCAGCCAGTATGCAGACGGGCCTCAACCAAACAGACATTACGCAGACGGGCCTGCACCAGGCGGCCACTATGGAGACGGACCTCGACCAGACAACATCCACGCAGACGGGCCTCCACCAGGCGGCCACTATGGAGACGGACCTCAACCAGACAGTCGTTACACAAGTGGGCATCAATCAGACAGATGCAAGTCAGGAAACCACTACACAAACTACAACCATGCCTGCAACTTCCACACGGGCCTTCTCCAGACAAGCAGTCACCACACCTGCAGACACCATGAAAGCAGCCCCTGTGCAGACATCCACCGTGCCTGCAGACTCTTTCAAAACGGTCACCACACAGGAAAGCACAACACAGGGAACCCCCTTGGCAGAGGAAGCGTTCCCTGACCCGCCCACCGACACCACAGCAGACATGGATGACCACAAAAGACCCAGGACACGTAGTAGGTCACGCCAAACTAGTCTTCTTGACCAGTTTCAACACGTACCTCGTGACAGCACTAAAGACAAAGGATAGGACACTGGCCAACGCCCATACACAAACTTATCTATTTCTGGAAGTAAAATTACGTTCGCTTCCTTCAATGTTGAAAATTTAGTTGCCAGACTTAGTGAATCTGACTTTATAAAGTATGTGAAGTCGTTTGATGTTTTCTGTGCGGTGGAGACATTTACGTCACATTTTGATTCTACCATCCATTTCGATGATTATTGCTGTTTCCATGCACCTGCCGTCAAAATTTCCAGGCGAGGCAGACCTTCAGGAGGCGTGGTTGTACTAGTTAGAAAATCGTTAACGCCTTTCATGTCTCAAATAACCTGCAAAAATGACAATATGATTTGTTTAAAGTTTTCGAAATCTTTATTTGGATGTGACAAAGACATTTTATGTACTTTTGTATATGTGCCTCCTTACAAAAGTCCCTATTACGACACGAAACCGGACTTAAACTGTTCTTTAAATAAGCTTGAGGAATTCCTCATTGATATTCTTCAGAGGGGAGAAGACATGCATTTGTTGGTCATGGGCGATCTAAATGCTCGAATCGGTAATTGGAACCTTGATGGGGATGGTGACGATGAACCTATAGATTTCGCAATTCAGAACACCAGACAGTCTCAAGACAAAGTTACAAACCAGTTTGGCAAGATTCTAATTGATTTTTTTACAGTTTTAAACTGCATCCCTCTAAACGGGTATGCAGTAGGTGATGCATTTGGAAAGTTCACCTTTGTTGCAGACCAAGGGAACAGTGTTATTGATTATGCTCTTATGTCATCTGATTTTTTCTATTCATGCAATCCCCTCTTTAAAGTTGACAGCCGAGTTGAATCCAGTCACATGCCTATCTGTCTCACACTGCCTTGCAAACCACTTACTACATTAGGGAACCAGAAGGACAATTCAAGACCAAACACAAAAATAACTAGTTTAAAATGGACTAACGAAAAGAAGGGAGAATATATCGAAAACATAAACAGTGATCAATCACAAAACATGTTCCAAACTGCTTATGACCAAATAGAAATGTCTATGGAGACAGCCCTTGATACATTTACAAAGGCTGTTCTGCAGGCAGGGGAGTGCATGAGAAAAAGTGTTCGATTCGGTACGCCAGCTCATGTCGGAAATGTGTGGTTTGACAAAGAGTGCCGTCAGAAGAAACGCGAAGCACGGAGAGCCCTACAAATGTACAATAAGTCTGGTCACAATCTGGACAAACGTACATATAAAAATCTTAGGTCACATTACAAGACGTTGACAAAGGAAAAACGTCAAATTCATAAAAAGTCAATCCAGGACAGTCTCCTAAATAATAAGAAAAACAGCAGTAAGTTTTGGGATACGATTCGAAAAGCGCGAAGCACGAAAAAGGCCCAACCCGACATAGAACTAGATGCATGGAAAAAGCATTTTGGAAAAGTTTTCGGAGCAAAGGAAGCAGACGCTCTTCCTCATGACGTAACTGAACAGAACAGGACAGAAGAAAGGGTTGTCCCAGAACTCGATAGTGACATCACAGAAAAAGAAGTACGAGATGCAATTAAAAACATTAAGCTGGGCAAAGCAGCTGGGTTAGATGAAATCTGTGGAGAATTTTTGAAATATGCTGAAGACTCTGTTTCCCCTTTTCTGACAAAATTATTTAACAAACTGTACGATACCGGTTATTTCCCTTTGGGTTGGTGCAAATCAATTATAATTCCACTTTTCAAAAAAGGAGACGAAACCAATCCAGATAACTACAGAGGCATAGCTTTACTTAGTGTTGTAGGGAAGGTATTTACGGCCATTTTGAACAAAAGATTGTGCCACTGGGCTGAAAATGAAAGCAAAATCAGTAAAGAACAGGCAGGTTTCCGTAAAAACTATTCGACAATTGACCATATTTTTACCTTGACCACAATAATAAAAAACAAATTAAACAGTAAAAGAGGAGGAAAGGTATATGCTGCCTTCGTAGACTACCGCAAAGCTTTTGACACTGTTGACCGAAATAAATTGTGGATGACACTAGAAAATGCAAGAGCATCCTCTAAGCTAATTAACATGTTAAAGGCCATGTACAGTTCTGTTAGAGCCTGTGTGAGGTGGGGTGGAAATATGACCGATTTTTTCAATTGTCCCCAAGGGGTTAAACAAGGTTGTCTCCTCAGCCCAATAATCTTTTCACTTCTGATATCTGAAGTTGCAGATTTTGTGAGACAGTGGGGAAGACATGGTATCCAGTTAATACCCGGTTCTGATGAAATTTATTCGTTGTTATTTGCAGATGATATCGTTCTGTTGTCGTCAACTCCGGGTGGGCTGCAAAACCAAATTAATAATTTAGAAAAGTCTTCAAGGGAACTGGGACTTACGGTGAATTTGGATAAAACCAAAATAATGATTTTTAGGAAAGGGGGGTATGCTTCTAACATAGAAAAATGGACATATGGAGGAAACACAATTGAAATAGTAAACAAGTACAAATACTTAGGGTTCACACTCACTACTAAGCTGTCAGAAACTTGTGCTTGTGAGGAATTTGCAAGTAAGGCAAAAAATAAAATACTTGACATTCTAAAAACAATGTGGGCACTTGGCAATCTAAATACAAAGGTATTCTTTCAGCTTTTCGATGCACAAGTAAAACCAATGTTACTGTACGCAGCGGAGATATGGGGTTTAGTTAAAGTAGACGTCATTGAATCGGCGCATTTATTTGCATGCAAAAGATTACTCAGTGTATCAAACAAGACACCAAATTATATGGTATACGGAGAGACCGGTCGATACCCTCTCTTTATTGACTCGACTGTATCATGTGTTCGCTACTGGTTGAAACTGACCAGGATGCCACTTTCACGATTTCCGAAACAGGCTGAATCGATGCTGAAGAATTCTCTAGACAGAAATGACAAGACGTCAGAAAATTGGCTTGGTAAAATTAAAGCATGCTTAGAGATGTGTGGTTTCCCTGATGTATGGATGAACCAGGGTACTGAAAATGAATTCGCCTTCTTAAAGTCTCTTAAACAAAAACTGATAGACAAATTTAAAATGGACTGGTTTTCTAAACTTTGTAGTAGTGACAGATTTTCTATTTATCGATCATTTAAAACAGATTTTCATTCAGAACTTTACTTGGACAATATCACTATCAAACGTTTCAGAGATACCTTGATAAGATTGCGACTTGGTCTAAACGAGCTTGGTATAAATAGAAGATTCCAGAACGCGGATGTAAACCGTTTCTGCCCGTTTTGTCCTGGCACCCTGGAAGATGAATACCATTTCATTTTTGTGTGTCCTAAATACGGTCATATCCGTCAGAAATATATTCTAGAGTTTATAAATATCAACGACAATACATTGTTTCCTATTCTACAAACCCCATGTGTTACCTCCCAGAGAAATCTTGCTATGTACACCTATTACGCCTTAAAATTTAGAGACGAATTTACACAATGAATGAATTAGTATAACTATAAACATGATGAGGACGAACATGCTATGTATTTTTCATCCAGTTATCGGCTACTCACGTACAGTACACCTTTTTTTCTTTTTGTGTGTGTGTGTGTGTGTGTGTGTGTGTGTGTGTGTGTGTTTGTGTGTGAAGAGCGATCGAATTGCCCCTTTGTATCCCCCACCCCTTTGTGTATGGGCCGGTGGCCTTCACAATTAAACCTGTGTCAGTGTCAGTGTCAGTGTCTCTCTCTGTCCATTCCTTCCTCTCTCTGTCTCTCTTCCCACCCTGTCTCTTTACACTCCTGACTCTTGTCTCCCTTCCCTCACTCCCCCGTCTCTCTCTTTCCTCACACATTTCTCTCTACCTACCCGGGCTCTCTCTCTCTCTCTCTCTCTGTCTCTCTCTCTCCATTCCTTCCTCTCTCTCTCTCTCTTCCCACCCTGTCTCTTTACACTCCTGACTCTTGTCTCCCTTCCCTCACTCCCCCGTCTCTCTCTTTCCTCACATTTCTCTCTACCTACCCGGGCTTTCTCTCTCTCTCTCTCTCTCTCTCTCTCTCTCTCTCTCCCACCTCTCCCGCCCTTGCCGTCTGCATTTGTCAATTTGTACACGCGCATGTGGATGCGTATACGTTACGTATACAGGAATGCGAACAGCGAGACCTACCCAAGCCTAAAATCTTCTGCCAAGAGGAAAGCATGAAACTATTATTATGCGGACACAATGAAACAAAGAATCAAGTGAACACTGTAACCATAATTATTGTCATTTTCTCAACACAGTTATTTATTTGAGGAGAAAATGGTAGTGAGATCTGAGAAAATTTCTATATAAAAAAAAGAGGGCAAGAGAGGACAAAAAAAAAAGGGTGGGGGGAGGGATGGAATTTTAACCTCCACAGCAAACACTGAAACAGCATTATTTTCAACAGAAAAGCTCTGGCACCCATCTGAACATTCACAGAGGAATGGGCCTTTCCTGAATCCGAGTGCAGTACCCAGCAACAGCATCAGCAAAAGGTCTGCTGGTGGGTACAAGGGAAATTCTGCACCGGAGCAAAAACAATAGCAAAGTCTTATTGAAAGCAAAACACAAAACTATGAAAACACAAAACTATGAAAACAAGAGTACTTGGGGGGGGATGAGGGGAGAGGTTGAAGAGTACCGCTGGAGAGACTTTCGTGCTCACAGGACCTGCGAAGGCACGTCACATGATCTATGCTCTCGAAGTTGATCGGGCTCTCCGAAATTGCCAGCATGCAACAAAGGCGATCGAGACGGGCAGAGCGAACAGAAGGTTTCATTTTTCGGCTTTTTGCTATGTGTGTGTGTGTGTGTGTGTGTGTGTGTGTGTGTGTGTTCGCGCGTATACGATGGCACTTCATCGTACAAAATTTGGTTGTAGCAATGAAGGCTATATCATGTGAAGAAATGGAAGCACAAATTTGCTGCGTTTGCCTCGTCGATCGCCTTTGGCACTGTTCGCGGTTTCGAGTATAAAAAAAAATAAAATAAAAATAAAAATTAGATGCGCATGCGCAAGGACCAATTAAGACGGCCACAGAACTCTCCCGCGGAACGACTGGTGCTGTCCTGCCTATCCTACACCATGCACTTTGCTTGTGATAGGGAGAGGTGGGGGGCTAGGGGGGGTGCGAAGGAGGAGCAGGACTGAGGTGGTAGTGTCTGCGGCCACTCCAGTCACTACTGGTTACATGATCTATAAAAATAAAAAAATAATAAAATACATGTAATGGACCGATATAAATTTGAGTTCTGATGAAGCAGCAGCTGTTTTTGATGTTGTGAAATCCTGGAGCACCCCCGTTTTGTATGCAGTGGTCTGTCTCTCCACCAGATCCCCGACACGATTCGCGGTACAGTGTGTTCTACCAAACTGAACTGAGCAGAACACACGGCTTTCGCTTCCGCAGTCTCGTCGGCGATGGTCCGTTTCTTCATGGATGTCAGATGACAGTGGTCGTTCCCTCATGTTTGCATTTATCTACACTGCAAGCCATTTTTGTGTGTGTCAGATCACTTGCGTGTCAACAGAGTGGGGAGTGCCCTTGTGGTGAGGGACCAATGACAACCGACCACATCCTTCAAGTCTATAGGACGCATGCAGCACCTAGGAGGAAGTACTGGCCAACACCGACAGCAGTGGAAGCCAAGCTGTACGGCACACTGGAGGAGCTGCGACGGACGGCAGCCCTCATCGAGGACACCGGGCTGCTCATCTAATGGGAGGCGAACGAGGAAGAAGAAGAAGAAGAAACTTGTGTGTCAGCTCGGTGTGTGTGTGTGTGTGTGTGTGTGTGTGTGTGTGTGTGTGTGTGTGTGTGTGTGTGTGTGTGTGTGTGTGTGTGTGTGTGTGTGTTTTCACTGGGTCCATATCCGTCAATCTGACCACCTGGCAAGGAGAAACGCACACCTGCAGTGCCGACAATCGTTCTGTGCCATTTCTCAAATTTCAACCCGATTTCGTCTTCCTCTTCAGCCAATCCC
>NC_134896.1:40659471-40669471 GCF_041734735.1 Babylonia areolata
TGTTGACATGTGGGCATCAAAAAATAAATCTCTGTATCTCTCTCTCTCGTCCACAACACACACACACACACTCTCTCTGTCTCTGTCTCTCTCGTTCACAACACACACACACACACACACACACTCTCTCTCTCTCTCGTTCGTTCGTTCGTTCGTTCTCTCGTCCACAACACACACTCTCTCTCTCTCTCTCGTCCACAACACACACTCCCCCCCCCCCTCTCTCTGTCGTCCACAACACAAACACACACACACACTCTCTCTCTCTCTCTCTCTCTCTCTCACACACACACTGATTTGTACCCCCTTGACAGAAGGACTGTTGGCTGTTGTCAATAAAAATGTGTCAGTGTCAGTGTCAAGGTCTCTCACTCTCTCTCTCTCGTTCACAATGTTGTATCGGAATGTGGTACAATTATAACACACACACACACACACACACACACACACACACACACGGACACACACTCTCTCTCTCTATCATTCTCTCGTCCAAAATCCTATGTCGGAATGTTATACATTTATGACACAAACACATGCACGCACGCATACACACTCTCTCTCTTTCACACACATATACTCTCTCTCTCAAACACACACACACACACATGTATACACACTCTCTCACTCTCTGTCTCGCTCGCTCTCTCTCTCGTCCACAATGTTGTATCGGAATGTGGCACATTCATCACACACAATCACACACACACGAATGAACTCTCTCTCTCTCTCTCTTTCGTCCACAAAGTATCGGAATGTGGTAGAATCACAACACACACACACACACACACACACACACACACACACTCTCTCTCTCTCTCTCTCTCTTTCTCTACCGTCCACAATCTTGTATCGAAATGTGGTACAACACACACACACACACTCTCTCTCTCTCTCTCTCTCTGTCTATACAATATTCTGTCAGTCGGAAGAATGCAGTAAGTCTACACAGCTCGCTATCACCAATCCTTTCTCTGTCTCAGTGTGCGTGCGTGCGTGCACGTGTGTGTGTGTACGTGCGTGCGTGTGTGTGTGTATGCGTGCGTGCATGCGTGTGTGTGTGTGTCTTTTCTTTTCTGTTCGCTGCACAGTGCGTGCACTTGTGGAGGTGACGTGGTGGAATTGCTCAGCTGCCCTTTACTTCTGGCCGTTCCCCGGGCCATTCCAACACGACAATAAATCCTCGGAACAAAGAAATCACAGCCAGCCAGCCAGCCAGCCTACAACTACAACAACTTTACAACTACAGCAACAACAACAACACAAACAGCAACCCAACATTAACAACAACACGGAAACGCGAAAGCACGTACGCACGCACGCGCATGTGTGTGTGTGTGTGTGTGTGTGTGTGTGCGTGCGTGGATGGCTGGGATTGAGCAATGGGGGGTGGAGGGGGATGGGAGTGTGCTGGAATGAGTACTTGAATAGATGCGAGTGTGTTTGCGTGAGAGACAAAGCCTCAGAGAGATAAAGAGATATTGGGAAAGAGAGAGAGAGAGAGAGAGAGAGAGAGAGAGAGAGAGAGAGAGAACAGAAGAGACAGAGACAGAGAGAGAGAGACACAGAGAGAGAACAGAGACAGAGAGAGAGAGAGCACCAGGCAAAGAGAGAGAGAGAAATAGATATATGCAATATAATCAGATTCAAAAAGAGAGAGAGAGAGAGGGGGGGGGGGGGCAGACAGAAGAGAGAGAGAGAGAAGCACACAGAGAGAGTTAGAGAGAATCAAACATAAAAGAGAGGGCCAGGTTGGCAAGAGAGAGAGGGGGAGAGAGAGAGAGGGAGAGAGAATCAAACAGAAAACAGAGACAGGTAGGCAAGAGAGAGAGGGGGGGGGGAGAGAGAGAGAGAAAATCAAACATAAAAGAGAGAAAGAAGCAGGTAGGCAAGAGAGAGAGAGAGAGAGAGGGAGGGACAGAGAGGGAGAGAGAGGGAGAGAGAGAATCAAACAGAAAAGAGAGAGGCAGGTAGGCAAGAGAGAGGGAGAGAGAGAGAGGGAGAGAGAGAGAGGGAGAGAGAGGGAGAGAGAGAATCAAACAGAAAAGAGAGAGAGAGAGGCAGGTAGGCAAGAGAGAGAGAGAGAGGGAGAGAGAGTGGGAGAGAGAGAGGGGGGAGAGAGAGAGAATCAAACAGAAAACAGAGAGAGGCAGGTAGGCAAGAGAGAGAGAGAGAGAGGGAGAGAGAGGGAGAGAGAGAATCAAACAGAAAAGAGAGAGAGAGGCAGGTAGGCAAGAGAGAGGGAGAGAGAGAGAGGGAGAGAGAGGTAGGCAAGAGAGAGGGAGAGAGAGAGAGAGAGAGAGGGAGAGAGAGAATCAAACAGAAAAGAGAGAGGCAGGTAGGCAAGAGAGAGAGAGGGAGAAAGAGTGGGAGAGAGAGAGGGGGGAGAGAGAGAGAGAGGGAGAGAGAGAGAATCAAACAGAAAACAGAGAGAGGCAGGTAGGCAAGAGAGAGGGAGAGAGAGAGAGGGAGAGAGAGGTAGGCAAGAGACAGGGAGAGAGAGAGAGGGAGAGAGAGGGAGAGAGAGAATCAAACAGAAAAGAGAGAGGCAGGTAGGCAAAAGAGAGAGAGGGGGGGGAGAGAGAGAGGGAGAGAGAGAGAATCAAACAGAAAAGAGAGAGAGAGGCAGGTAGGCAAGAGAGAGAGGCAGGTAGGCAAGAGAGAGAGAGAGAGAGGGAGAGGGAGAGAGAGGGAGAGAAAGAATCAAACAGAAAAGAGAGAGAGAGGCAGGTAGGCAAGAGAGAGAGGCAGGTAGGCAAGAGAGAGAGAGAGAGAGAGAGAGAGAGGGAGAGAAAGAATCAAACAGAAAAGAGAGGCAGGTAGGCAAGAGAGAGATGGAGAGAGAGGGAGAGAGAGAATCAAACAGAAAAGAGAGAGAGAGGCGGGTAGGCAAAAGACAGAGAGAGAGGGAGAGAGAGAGAGAGAGAGAAGAATCAGACAGAAGAGAGGCAGAGACAGAGAGAGAGAGAGACAAAGACATAGACAGAGAGAGAGAGAGAGATTGCGTGCGAGATCCAGTTATTTAACAGCTCGTTCCAACAGGGGGAGGGCAAGGCAGGAAACCAGGGTGACAGGGGAAGGGAGGGGGGTGGGGGTATAGGGGAAGGGAGGAGGGGGGGCGAGAATTGTTTTCATGCACCTTTTTCATGTCAGTATGGCCAACTGAATTCCTCTTTTCGGTGGTTTTTTTTTCTTTCTTGTTTTTTTTATTTATTTATCCATTTTATTTATTCATTTTCATATTCATTCATCTACATATCTATCCATCTGTCTATCTATGTATTCATTCGTTCATTTATTTGACCAATTTATTCATTTTTTTTAAACACCCACTTATTCTCAAAATATGAGCTGGGTTTTTTTTTGTTGGTTTTTTTGTGTGTGTGTGTGTGTGTGTGTGTTGTTGTTTTTTCAAGACAACGCTTCACGGAAATACATTATTCCTTATCTTTAACTTTTGATGTAATGTCTAGGGAATTTTTTTTTTTTAAATCAAAAGAAGTGCAAAAGTGTTACAAGACACACGAATAAAACACACAGAAAAAAACTGTAACAAAATAAAATGAACATAAAACTGGAGGACGAAAAGCAACAACAACAACAACAACAACAACAACACACACACACACACACACACACACACACACACACACACACACATTCACGCGCGCGCGCGCATCACCAGTGCACACACCATAGCAACACAAACATGTACACGCACGCAGTGGCCCCCAAACAGTGGCACAAACGCTGGCGTTCTTTATGACAGCAGACGGCGAGGGGAGGGGAGGGGAGAGGAGGTGAGGGGAGGGGAAGGAGGAGGAGGAGGGGGGGGGGGCAGAGAGGGAGAGAGATATTGTCTACAGATCTACTACGCGCGTGTATATATATGTACATACATACCCCTAACCTTCCAACCCACCCCACCGCCCGCTTTCATACGTTCTCTCTCTCTCTCTCTCTCGCTCTCTCTCTCTCTCATAAACATACATGTATACCGTTTGTTCCTCCCTCAGAGAGAGAGAGAACACTGAACACTGAAAGCTTAATGAATGTCATTAGCTGTAAAGCTCTAGTGAAATAGTAGTAGTACTAATCAGAGCAAAATGGTGCAATACAGATAAAAAATGGAACAAAATCGAGAAAAAAAACAACAACACATAATAAGAGAGAGACAGTGACAGAGAGAGAGAGAGAGAGAGAGAGAGAGAGGATGGTTTATTCAGACACACACACACACACACACACAGAGTGAGAGACAGGGTTTATTCAGAGACACACACAGAGAGAGAGAGGGGGGGGAGAGACAGAGACAGAGAGAGAGGGAGAGAGAACTCAGAACTCAGAACTCAAAACGTTTTTATTCAAGGATTAAGATTTTAGGCATTGCCTATTCTTCCAATCTGTCCTTGCTAATCTACATCTAGTACAAATAGCATCACCAGCGCACACACCATAGCAACACATGAGAGAGAGAGTCATTCATCTAAAGGCCACTGAACCTCATACTGTGCGTTGGAAAATAAACGTTTGCAAAAGAAAGCAACAACAGACAGACAGACAGACAGACAGGTTGAGACGGGGAGAGAGAGAGAGAGAGAGAGAGAGAGAGAGAGAAAGAGAGACAGAGGAATGGAGGGGCGCGGGGTGGGGGTGGGTGGGTGGGGTTAAATTCATTTAAAGGCCAGTGACCCTCATAGAGCGTTAGAAAATAAACGTTTGCAAAAAAATAAACAACAAATGACAGACTGACAGACAGGCACACACACACACACACACACACACACACACACACACACAGACATACAGACACACACACACACTAGGTGGAACTGGGGGACGGCATGGTCCAGTTGTTTGCAGTTTGGGCGAAAAGCGAAAAGTAATAGCCTGCCGGTCAAAACCCACTTTTTTTTCTTTTTTCTTTCTTTCTTTTTTTCTTTTTTTTTTTTTAATAGGGAACCTAATCCACTCTATGTAGACCTACATATATATTCCGCAGACCACCCCTCAGACAGTGATCGAATAGTCAGGTATTGACTGTGATCACTCTACGGAAGGAAGGAAGGAAGGAGGAAGAGAGAGAGGGAGAGAGAGACAGTTTACAGTAAACCAGGTATAAAAGCGGGCATCATCAGACGCGCCCTTCACAACGATGTCTGAATCAGTTTATAGAAAGGTTGCTACAGAGGGTTGAGAGGTGAGATGGGGGCGGGCAGAATTCACCATTGACTGGGAACCCCCACCCCCCACCCCCACCCCACTCCCCCAACACACACACACACACACACACACGCACTTTTCCCGTGTGTTTGTATAAATAGCCTGTGGCCAGTCAGGTACAATAAAACTATTTCTCTCTCTCTCTGTCTCGGTCACACACACACACACACACACTTTTCCCCATGTGTTTGTATAAATAGCCTGTGTCCAATTAGGCACAATAAAATCTCTCTCTCTCTCTCTGTCACACACACACACACACACACACACACACACACACACACACACACACACACGCCTTAATTCAAAGCACGAGGCGACAGACGTGCTGTTGACAATGCCGCCTGGCCAGTCTGTCCACTCCAAAGTCAGTGGAGCGGAGTTCACAAGCCAGGACTGACCGTCCTCCTCCACCCTCCTCCTCTGCCACCCCCACACCCCCTCCCCTAATCTGTATCTATCCTCCTCCACCCTCCTCCTCTGCCGCCCCCACACCCCCTCCCTAATCTGTATCTATCCTCCTCCACCCTCCTCCTCTGCCCCCCCCCCCCACCAAACCCCCTCCCTAATCTGTATCTATCCTCCTCCACCCTCCTCCTCTGCCGCCCCCACACCCCCTCCCCTAATCTGTATCTATCCTCCTCCACCCTCCTCCTCTGCCCCCCCCCACAACCCCTCCCTAATCTGTATCTATCCTCCTCCACCCTCCTCCTCTGCCGCCCCCACACCCCCTCCCTAATCTGTATCTATCCTCCTCCACCCTCCTCCTCTGCCGCCCCCACACCCCCTCCCTAATCTGTGTCTATCCTCCTCCACCCTCCTCCTCTGCCGCCCCCACACCCCCTCCCTAATCTGTATCTATCCTCCTCCACCCTCCTCTGCCGCCCCCACACCCCCTCCCTAATCTGTATCTATCCTCCTCCACCCTCCTCCTCTGCCTCCCCACACCCCCTCCCTAATCTGTGTCTATCCTCCTCCACCCTCCTCCTCTGTCGCCCCCACACCCCCTCCCCTAATCTGTATCTATCCTCCTCCACCCTCCTCCTCTGCCTCCCCCACACCCCCTCCCTAATATGTATCTATCCTCCTCCACCGTCCTCCTCTGCCGCCCCCACACCCCCTCCCTAATCTGTATCTATCCTCCTCCACCCTCCTCCTCTACCGCCCCCACACCCCCTCCCTAATCTGTATCTATCCTCCTCCACCCTCCTCCTCTGCCACCCCCACACCCCCTCCCTAATCTGTATCTATCCTCCTCCACCCTCCTCCTCTACCGCCCCCACACCCCCTCCCTAATCTGTAGCTATCCTCCTCCACCCTCCTCCTCTGTCGCCCCCACACCCCCTCCCCTAATCTGTGGCTATCCTCCTCCACCCTCCTCCTCTGCCCCCCCCACACCCCCTCCCTAATCTGTAGCTATCCTCCTCCACCCTCCTCCTCTGCCCCCCCCCCCCACCACACCCCCTCCCTAATCTGTATCTATCCTCCTCCACCCTCCTCCTCTGCCGCCCCCACACCCCCCTCCCCTAATCTGTGGCTATCCTCCTCCACCCTCCTCCTCTGCCCCCCCCACACCCCCTCCCTAATCTGTAGCTATCCTCCTCCACCCTCCTCCTCTGCCCCCCCCCCCCACCACACCCCCTCCCTAATCTGTATCTTATCCTCCTCCACCCTCCTCCTCTGCCCCCCCACACCCCCTCCCCTAATCTGTAGCTATCCTCCTCCACCCTCCTCCTCTGCCCCCCCCACCCCCCCACCACACCCCCTCCCTAATCTGTATCTATCCTCCTCCACCCTCCTCCTCTGCCCCCCCCCCCACCACACCCCCTCCCTAATCTGTATCTATCCTCCTCCACCCTCCTCCTCTGCCCCCCCACACCCCCTCCCCTAATCTGTAGCTATCCTCCTCCACCCTCCTCCTCTGCCTCCCCCACACCCCCTCCCTAATCTGTGGCTATCCTCCTCCACCCTCCTCCTCTCTGCCGCCCCCACACCCCCCTCCCTAATCTGTGGCTATCCTCCTCCCTCCACCCTCCTCCTCTGCCTCCCCCACACCCCCTCCCCTAATCTGTGTCTATCCTCCTCCACCCTCCTCCTCTGCCGCCCCACACCCCCTCCCTAATCTGTGGCTATCCTCCTCCACCCTCCTCCTCTGCCTCCCCCACACCCCCCTCCCTAATCTGTGGCTATCCTCCTCCCTCCACCCTCCTCCTCTGCCTCCCCCACACCCCCTCCCCTAATCTGTGTCTATCCTCCTCCACCCTCCTCCTCTGCCCCCCCCCCCACCACACCCCCTCCCTAATCTGTATCTATCCTCCTCCACCCTCCTCCTCTGCCTCCCCACACCCCCTCCCTAATCTGTATCTATCCTCCTCCACCCTCCTCCTCTGCCGCCCCCACACCCCCTCCCTAATCTGTGTCTATCCTCCTCCACCATCCTCCTCTGCAAAAAGACACACATATCATGTCCCCCCCCCCCACCCCCCCCCATCTGACCGACAGACAGAGGTCAGGCATAGACAGAGACAAAAAAGGCACACATATCATCCCCCCCCCCCACCCCCCATCTGTCCGACAGACAGAGGTCAGACATAGACAGAGACAAAAAAGACACACATATCATTCCCCCCCCCCCCCCCATCTGACCGACAGACAGAGGTCAGACATAGACAGAGACAAAAAAGACACACATATCATCCCCCCCCTCCCCCCCCCCCCCTCCCTCATCTGTCCTACAGACAGAGGTCAGACACAGACAGAGATAAAAAAGACACACATATCATCCCCCCCTCCCCCCAATTTGTCAGACAGACAGAGATCAGACAGAGAGACAAAAAAGACACACATATCATCCCCCCCCCCCCCCCCCCGCCCATCTGACTGACAGACAGAGGTCAGACATAGACAGAGACAAAAAAGACACACATATCATCCCCCCCCCCCACACACACATCTGACCGACAGACAGAGGTCAGACATAGGGACAAAAAAGACACATATCATCCCCCCCCTCCCCCCCCCCCCCCCCCCATCTGTCCGACAGACAGAGGTCAGACACAGACAGAGACAAAAAAGACACACATATCATTCCCCCCCTCCCCCCCATCTGTCCGACAGACAGAGGTCAGACACAGACAAAAAAGACACACATATCATCCCCCCCCCCCCCCATCTGTCCGACAGACAGAGGTCAGACATAGACAGAGACAAAAAAGACACACATATCATCCCCCCCCTCCCCCCCATCTGACGACAGACAGAGGTCAGACATAGAGACAAAAAAGACACACATATCATCCCCCCCCCCGCCCCCCCATCTGTCCGACAGACAGAGGTCAGACATAGACAGAGACAAAAAAGACACACATATCATCCCCCGCCCCCCCCCATCTGTCCGACAGACAGAGGTCAGACATAGACAGAGACAAAAAAGACACACATATCATCCCCCCCTCCCCCCCATCTGTCCGACAGACAGAGATCAGACACAGACAGAGACAAACAAGACACACATATCATTCCCCCCCCCACCCCCCATCTGACCGACAGACAGAGGTCAGACACAGACAGAGACAAAAAAGACACACATATCATCCCCCCCCCCCCACACACACATCTGACCGACAGACAGAGGTCAGACATAGGGACAAAAAAGACACATATATCATCCCCCCCCTCCCCCCCATCTGTCCGACAGACAGAGATCAGACACAGACAGAGACAAAAAAGACACATATATCATCCCCCCCCTCCCCCCCATCTGTCCGACAGACAGAAGTCAGACACAGACAGAGACAAAAAAGACACATATCCCCCCCTCCCCCCCATCTGTCCGACAGAGGTCAGACATAGAGACAAAAAAGACACACATAGCATCCCCCCCCTCCCCCCCATCTGACGGACAGACAGAGGTCAGACATAGACAGAGACAAAAAAGACACACATAACATCCCCCCCCCCCCCCTCCCCCCCATCTGACCGACAGACAGAGGTCAGACATAGACAGAGACAAAAAAGACACACATAACATCCCCCCCCCCCTCCCCCCCATCTGACGGACAGACAGAGGTCAGACATAGACAGAGACAAAAAAGACACACATATCATCCCCCCCCCCCATCTGTCCGACAGACAGAGGTCAGACATAGACAGAGACAAAAAAGACACACATATCATTCCCCCCCCCCCCCCATCTGACCGACAGACAGAGGTCAGACATAGACAGAGACAAAAAAGACACACATATCATTCCCCCCCCCCCCCCCCATCTGTCCGACAGACAGAGGTCAGACATAGACAGAGACAAAAAAGACACACATATCATTCCCCCCCCCCCCCCCATCTGTCCGACAGACAGAGGTCAGACATAGACAGAGACAAAAAAGACACGCTTATCACCCCCCCCCCCACCCTCCCCCCATCTGTCCGACAGACAGAGGACAGACACAGACAGAGACAAAAAAGACACACATATCATTCCCCCCCTCCCCCCCATCTGTCCGACAGACAGAGGTCAGACACAGACAGAGACAAAAAAGACACATATCATCCCCCCCCTCCCCCCCCCCCCCCCCCATCTGTCCGACAGACAGAGGTCAGACACAGACAGAGACAAAAAAGACACACATATCATCCCCCCCCTCCTCCCCCCCCCCCCCATCTGTCCGACAGACAGAGGTCAGACACAGACAGAGACAAAAAAAGACACACATATCATCCCCCCCCTCCTCCCCCCCCCCGCATCTGTCCGACAGACAGAGGTCAGACATAGACAGAG
>NC_134896.1:40681971-40689471 GCF_041734735.1 Babylonia areolata
TTTGGAAAATGAAGTCCATTTTGTTCTGTGTTGCCCTGCCCTTAATGACTTGAGACACAGTGTAACTCCGTTAAAATATTTCAATGACCCCAGTGATTTCAGGCTAATATTGTGACTGGCCTCCACAAAAGAAGAAATCATAAGAAACTTAGCTTCATATCTTTATAAGGCATTTAATCGAAGAGAGAAATTGTATTGCCGTAACTATTATTTTCAGTTGACAGTTATTTTTAATATAATAGGCCTGTGAAATACAGATTTGAACATCCATACATTCATTTCTTAATCAGCTACACATGTAGCTCAGTGGATGCTGATGTTTCTTATTTGCTGTTGTTGTTTGTTTGTTTGTTTTTTTTATGTGGGATATGGTGTCAGGCATATAATGCTTTTCCAAATGTGATTCATGTTCACACCCCTTCTTCTTCTTCTTCTGCATTCGTGGGCTGCAACTCCCACGTTCACTTGCATGTACACGAGTGGGCTTTTACGTGCATGACCGTTTTTACCCCGCCATGTAGGCAGCCATACTCCGCTTTCGGGGGTGTGCATGCTGGGTATGTTCTTGTTTCCATAACCCACCGAACGCTGACATGGATTACAGGGTCTTTAACGTGCGTATTAGATCTTCTGCATGCGTTTACACACGAAGGGGGTTCAGGCACTAAGCAGGTCTGCACATATGTTGACCTGGGAAATCTTAAAAATCTCCACCCTTTACCCACCAGGCGCCGTCACCGTGATTCGAACCCAGGGACCCTCAGACTGAAAGTCCAACGCTTTAACCACTCGGCTATTGCGCCCGTCATACACCCCTTTAAATGGGGGCTTTGGCTTAACTGAATAAAATTCTGTTCTGTTCTGTTCTCTCTCTCTCTCTCTCTCAGAAACCCAAAGGTAGCCACTGCCACAGCAAAACACGTGCTCCTTGGCCGTAGTCCCAAGCTACGTATAGCTGGCCACATGCCCTGGCTCACTACGACTACCCCCTAGCCTCCTCCTCTGATGGCCCCATCAATACAGCCTCACATCCCCCCGTGCCGCCTTCATCTTTTATTCACCTTCTAGAGGCCTGTCTGTCTTTTGCTCTCCTGCCCCCTCTTCTCTGTGTGTGTGTGTGTGTGTGTGTGTGTGTGTGTGTGTGCGCGCGCGCGCGTGCGTGATTGTGTGTGTGTGTGTGTGTGTGTGTGTAAGTAAAATATTAGTATACACGTGTAAATTCACGTTCACAGTATTAGCGCGTGAGTGTGTGTGTGTGTGTGTGTGTGTGTGTGTGTGTGTCTGTGTCTGTGTATGTGTGCGCACGCGCCCGCGTGAGTGTGCGTGTGTGAGTTTGTGTAAGTTAAAATAAAACCGAAGTGTGTAAAAAACCGAAGTGTGTAAATTCACGTTCACGATGTAACAAGAGAAGGTACAGATATCTTGGAAGAAGAACAAAAAGGAGTCGAAATTTGGCCAAGCAGAGCAAACCGATAGGCCTAGTTTGCATCAGTTTGACATGGTACAGTATATGACACCAAAAGAAGTGTCCGGGTTTTGCCTTCTGACTAAGCAAACCATGAGGGGGGAAGAAACCGAATCTCTCTCTCTTCCTCTCACTCTGGGTTTCTCGCACGGACACGGATAAGAATACGGCTAGGAACAGCACACACACACACACACACACACACACACACACACACACACACACAGAGAGAGAGAGAGAGAGAGAGAGAGAGAGAGAGTTCACAGTTTAATCAGGATCTCCACTGGCTGTCCGTTGTGATGTCACTAGTTGACACGTTAATTTCATCATGCTCATACTTCGTTTGAGGAGAGAGGAACACGGAAAGTAGTAATGACATAACTAGGTATGGGTAGGGATCTGGAACAATAAGGATTTCCGCGCGCGCACACACACACACACACTCTCTCTCTCTCGCGCGCGCGCGCGCGCGCGCGTCAACATACCCACACACCAGGACTGGCTCGCACGAGCAATCTTAGCACCGCTAAACTCGCTTAGCGTTCAGAACGGCCCTAAAAGTCTGCTGCTGTAGAATTTGCGCAGACTTGTGAAAACTTCTCAATCAAAGCCAAGGCAAACTCAACGCTGCTAAATTGTCTCTCATCACATGCAGCCCAGTCGAGGCGTTTTCAAGACAGCCCTGATGGAGTCTCCCGTCGGACCGACGGATGAGTTGGCAGGCAGGCTTATCTGTCGGTGTGTGTCCTCATATGGGAGAAGAGGCCGATTCTGGATGCGCAGCACCTCCCACAGGTGTTGCAAGGGAAAACGTCTCCACAAGTTGAGCCCAGCTTCCTTCGCTCACGCTTCTCCAGCGTTCCTTTGTTTTCAAACGTCTTTATGCCACTACAGCACAGCATCCTCCAGCGAGAGCGGTCAAGGGCATCAGTTTCCCAGGAAGTGATGTCTATGTCAGAGGCTTTGAGGTTTGTCTTCAAGGTGTCCTTGAAGCGCTTGCAGGGTCTTCCAAGTTCGCGGTGGCCTTCCTTCAGCTGGCCATACAAAAGCATCTTTGGGATCCTGTAAAGCAATAGAGAGCCCTACCAACGGACAAAGGATATATATAAACGTCAGTCCGTGGCGCCACCATTCCTGCATGTAGACAAAACGTGTTTGAGCACCAGAGGGGTGAGCTCCATGAACTTATCATTTGCTTATCGTTAAGAATGATCCGAACTCCACGGTAAATTCCATTATTTGTATTTGTATTCCTTTTTTATCACAACAGATTTCTCTGTGTGAAATTCGGGCTGCTCTCCCCCAGGGAGAGCACGTCGCTATACTACAACGCCACCCATTATTTTGTTGTTGTTTTTTCTGCGTGCAGTTTCATTTGTTTTTTCGTATCGAAGTGGATTTTTCTACAGAATTTTGCCAGGAACAAACCTTTTGTTGCCGTGGGTTCTTTTACGTGCGCTAAGTGCATGCTGCCCACGGGACCGCGGTTTATCGTCTCATCCGAATCGTCCAGACCACCACTCAAGGTCTAGTGGAGGGGGAGAACATACCGGCGGCTGAGCCGTGATTCGAACCAGAGCGCTCAGATTCTCTCGCTTCCTATGCGGACGCGTAACCTCTAGGCCATCACTCCACACACACACACACACACACATATATATATATATATATATATATATATATATATATATATATATATACTTAGCAACATTCATCACTCGACGCAAACTTAGAGCTGCAATAATCGCCTTGTGCTAGCAACCCGACCCAAAAAGCTGGACGAAGTTTAAGTCCGCAACTGTATCAGAAACTTTTTACTGACTCAGCTTCCTTGATTAGCTCTTGGCGTGCTAAATGTTAAAGGACGCTCAGAGAGATAGATCGAGAAGAGAGAGAGAGAGAGAGAGAGAGAGAGAGAGAGAGAGAGAGAGAGAGAGAGAGAGACACACACACACAGATCGACAGACAGAGACAGATATATACACTACGCGGTGTGTGCGTGCGTGCGTGTGTGTGTGTGTGTGTGTGTGTGTGTGCGCGCGCGCTTGTCTGAGAGAGAGAGGAGAGAGAGAGAGAGAGAGAGAGAGAGAGAGAGAGAGAGAGAGAACGGGCGAACGAAAATATATTTTTTCCAGGGTACTGAGATACAAAATTACAAAAAAACAAAATAAAATAAAACTGAGACAAAAATAAAGAGGGAATTTTGAAATCATAAGAGAGGAAGAGAGAGAGAGAGAGGTTGGGGGGTTGGGGAGGGGGGGTACGAGAGTGAAGAGAGTAAAGAAAAGATGATGAATGAATGAGAGAGAGAGAGTAAGAGAGAGAGAGAAAGAGATAGAGGGAATAAGAGAGAGAGAGAGAGAGAGAGAGAGAAACAGACAGACAGACAGACAGACAGACAGACAGACAGAGTTTGTGCTTGGTGTGGAATGATCACATGTGACATGGATAAACACGGTATAGATGGGAAAGGGAGGAGGTAAACCATACAGTTTGAAATCCTGCACAGCCAAGGCAATTCTCTGAAGACTCCAACGCTGGCTGGTAGCAAAGCAACACTTCACTCTTTACTTCCAGCTCCAGTTAGAAAAAAAAAAATATATATATATACATATATAAAGAAAAAAAGAAAAAAAAGAAGCCATACAACATACTTCGAGAGGTGCTCTTGCCCGAGCTGTATATATCTAAATATCTATCCACAGGGCAAACTTCTGTGTGTGTGTGTGTGCGCGCGCGCGCGCGTGTGTGTGTATGCGTGCGTGTATGTGTGTATGTGTGTGTGTGTGTGTGTGTGTGGGGGGGGTGATAGTGGTGAGAGGCGAGAGCAGCGGAGCTTGTAATCTACTCGACTTCCTCCAGTCATAAATATTTCAGCTCCAGAGGGAAAGACAACCTCACCACCCCCCTACACCCGACCCCCACACCCCCACACACCCACTCCACCCCAAACACACACAAACTTATAGCTAAGCAAGAGCCTTTCGGCGATTCGTGTGCGTGTCATATCTGATTTTTCTTCCTTCGTTTTCTTTACGTGTGTGTGCGTGTGTGTGTGCATGTGTGTGTGTGTGTGCATGTGTGTGTGTGTGTGTGTGTGTGTTGGAGGACTGGGGGTCAGCTACAGTACAGCACGTGCGCACGTAGTAGCCACACAGGTAAGTATTGGTAGCAGCGACACAAGGTTATAGATTAGACCAGGCTAGGCTGTGGGTACAGCTTCCGGGAAAAAAACAGCACTCCGCAAGTGACTTGAGTCCATTCTAACACGGATCTGGGCTAGCGTGCTACGTTCGATCAAAAAAAAAAAAAAAAAAAAAAAGAAAAGAAAAAAAAGTATGCTATGTTAACCACCAGCACTTAACAATATAGCGAAACCCGTTTTATTTATTCATTCGTTCGTTCGTTCGTTCGTCCGTCCGTCCGTCCCTCCGTTCAACGTGCAGAGTTCCACCATGCAGTCTCCACTGGGAGAATTTGAGAGAGAGAGAGAGAGAGAGAGAGAGAGAGAGAGAGAGAGAGAGAGATTGATTGATTGATTGAGATGGTTTATTCATATAGGCCACAGCCCCTTTGAAGGGGGATATACAGTAAAATGCTAAAGTCATACATTCAAAAGTCTTCATGATGTAACATATACATTTCTCCTTTTGAGAGAGAGAGAGAAAGAGAGAGAAAGAGAGAGAGAGAGAGCGTGGTGCGTGCACCTTCGGCTGCTTAGAAATCACTTCTTTAAAAAAAATAATTAATAAATAAAAAACTGATTCACACATACACACATATATACCTCACACACTGATACACACACACACACACACACAGACACACGCACGCACGTACGCACACGTTCGCGCACGCACTCACACACTCGTATATTTCAGCGCTTTTGGTTTGTCTCTGTATAACGTTCAGTGCTATATAAATACGTCATTATCATTATAACTATTAACTATTAATATTATCAATGTCAATATTATTATTATTATCATCACAAATTGACACACACAAATATTCCAGCGCTTCTGATTTGTCTCTGCACAAGATTTAGCGCAATATAGATCTATACTTTATCATCGTTGTAACTGATTATTAATATCATTATTGTTATTATCATCATCATCATTATTATCAAAACACACACACGCTCATACGCGCGCGCGCGAGTGTGTGTGTGCGCGAGCGTGGGTGCGTCTGTGTGTCCATGTCAAGTTCTGCGTGTGTTTGCCTGTCTAATGAGCGCGCACGTGCGTGCATTTGAGTGCGTGTGTCTCCCTCTCTGTCTCTCTGTCTGTGAGCGCGCGCGTGCGCGTGCGTGTGCGTGTGTGTGTGTTTCTTTGGGAAAGTGGCAGAAGAGGCGAAATAAAATGGGAACGGCGGGTCCAGGCGAAACAGGGCAGTCCAAATTCTCGCGAGGCCCGCTGCAAATCAGAATCCAAACCGAGTCGAGACAGGTTTACACACACAAGAGAAACTTCAATCAGGGAAACAGCCAGACTAGCCACCTTCTCCTCCCCCCCCCCCCTTCCCACGTCCCCCCCCCCCCACTCCCCCACGGACTCTTTACACGCAGCCAAACTAACCCCTCCCCCCCCACCTACCTCCCCCTCTTCCCCTCTCTTCCAACCTGTTTATTGTTAATTCATTCACTGGCGCTTCCTTGAAACCGACCAAAAGAACTCCCGTTTCTTTCTTCTGCTTTCGTGGGCTGCAGCTCTTAGGTTCACTCGTGTGTGTGTGTGTGTGTGTGTGTGTGTGTGTGTGTGTGTGTGTGTGTGTGTGTGTGTGTGTGTATGTGTGTGTGTGTGTTGTGTAAGTTGTTTACGTTGCTTTTGCTGTTGTTGGTGGTGGTGATGGTGGGTATTGTTTTGGCTGTTGTTGTTTTTGGTAGCGTGCATGACCCCCCCCCCCCCCCCCCCCCCCCCCCCCCCCGACCCCCCTCTCTCTCTCTTTATTTTTTTTTTTTTTTTTTTTTTACACCGCACGCGTAGGCAGCCATTCTCCGTTTTCTGGAGGTAACCTCAGGACTGGCAGCGTTGTTAAAATTCAACTGCTCAGAAATACTATGGAAAATAAAATAATACACAGTTAAAAAAAAATAATAATAAAAAAAAATAATAATAAAAAAAAAAAGGGGGGTGTGGGGGAGGGGGGGGGGGGGGGGGCGTTCCACGAAGAGAACCGCAATCAAATAAACAAAACGCTGCCAGTGTTAAAATGAAACAAAATAAAGACCCAAAACAAAGCACAATCAAATAGAAAAGAAAAGAAAAGAGCGAATAGAAGAAATTATAAAAAAAAGGAAACACACACACACACACACACCACACACACACACACACACACACACACACACACACACACAACACAACACAACACAGCACAACGCACACACAACGAGCAAATGGAAGAGAGTAGCAAAAAACAAACAAAAAAAAACAACCAAAAAAAAAAAAAAGAACACAAAAAAACCCCTAAAAGGATGAACGAAAAGAGAGAGTAAGAACGATCGAAAAAGGAAGACAGACCAGCATAAAACCCTGACCTGAAAGCTAAGACAGGAGCGAAAACAACAAGAAAGAAACGAGTCACAACGGAGAGAGAGAAAGTTAGAAAAGAGAACCACCACCAAAAAATCATAAAGAAGGGGGAGAAGGAAGAAAGAAAGAAACAAAGGAGGGGAAAAGACAGAAAAGAGGAAACAGTGGGGAAAAAAGAACCATTAAAGAAAGAGGCAATGCATGTATCACTATGTAAATCTGGTTACATGTGATGCTGTTTTCTGTCTGTTTGGTTGTGTTTTTTGTTGTTGTTGTTGTTGTTTTGGGGGGATCCGGGGGGTGGGGGGGTTGTTTTTCTCTTCTCTTGCCAGGCATACATGCCAGAAACAAGACATACACTGAGACCAAACACACACACACACACACACACACACACACACACACACACACACACACACAACGAACAAATGGAAGAGAGTAGCAAAAAACAAAAAAACAAACGAAACAAAAATTCCCTAAAGGATGAACGAAAAGAGA
>NC_134896.1:40691971-40694471 GCF_041734735.1 Babylonia areolata
TGCTTTTCATCCCTCACCTCACCACCTCGCCACAGAACAGAACACGTGGGGTGGGGTGGGGTGGAGGAGGGGCGTGGGGGGCGGGGGGGCAGGGGGGGGGGGGGGGGTACGGTACCAGAGGGAGTCATGTCAGTCGGTCCAGTCGGTAGGAAGGAGCTTTACTCTGGTTCTATATATAACTCTTTTTCAGGATCATACCTGTTGTACTACACAACACGGGAGTTTATTATCAAGGTGGGTTTGGCGGTGGGAGGTGGGGGTGGGTGGGTGGGGGTTTGCTTGGTTGTTGATGGTATGTTTTTTTGTTTTGCTTTGTTTGTTTGTGGGGAGAGGGTGGGGGGATTCTGCAAAAAATGAAGTGCATGGTTTGTTTGGTTTTTTGTTCTTTTTTTTTCGGGGGGGACGGTGGGGGGCGGGGGGTGCGGGGGGTTGTTGTTGTTGTTGCTTTTTTCCACAAGAAACATTTTTGATCAACAACAAAAAAAAAAAAAAAAAAAAAAAAAATCCTGAAAATCTTACCACCACCCCCTCTCCCCCCCCCCCCCCCACACACACACACCCTCCCTAACACCCCCCAAAAAAATCTCTCCCGCCCCCTGCCCCCTTCTCCCTGACACATACAAACCCAAACTTAACAAGCGCCTGCACACACACACACACACACACACACCAATGCACGAGAAAGGACACTTCTGGGAAAGTCAAACACGCAGTTTGAGTTCTGACCGCGGTTCGTCACGCTCTCCCAAAACAGCGTTTGACTCACTATCACTGTAGCAGGACACTTCACGATCAACACACACACACACACACACACACACACACACACACACACAAACACACACACACACACACAAACACACACACACACACACACACACAAACACACACACACACACACACACCAATGCACGAGAAGGGACACTTCTTGGAAAGTCAAACACGCAGTTTGAGTTCTGACCGCGGCACGTCACGCTCTCTCCCAAAACAGCGTTTGACTCACTATCACTGTAGCAGGATACTTCACGATGAACACACACACACACACACACACACACACACACACTGATCTATCGGTCACGTCCTGTTCGGACGTATGGAAGGAGGAAGAAAAGAAGGAGAGAGAGAGAGAGAGAAAGTAAGGGGAAAAAAAATGAAAGGGAAGAAACCAAACAAGAAAGCAAAAGAGAGAGGGGATGGAGGGAGAGAGAGACAGGGGGTGGGGGTGGGGGAGAGTTAGAGACAGACGGGGCGGAGGTGGGGGGGGCGACAGAGAGAGAGAGAAAGAATATGTGTGTGTGTGTGTGTGTGTGTGTGTGTGTGTGTGAGAGAGAGAGAGAGAGAGAGAGAGAGAGAAAGTGAGCGAGAGAGAGAGACTGAGAGAGAATGTGTGTGTGTGTGTGTGTGTGTGAGAGAGAGAGAGAGAGAGAGAGAGAGAGAGAGAGAGAGAGAGAGAGAGAGGTTGCTGAACCTCATAAAAGAGCAACAGGAAATGAATTTTTGTCAAAAACAACAACAACAACAACAAACAAAAAAACAAACAAAAATTCATCGTGGACAAAACAAGATACTTTGAAAGAGATACAGACATACATACATACACACAGACAGAATTCCGAACGGCAGTGTCGCAAAACCAGTTGTTGTTTTTTTGTCGCGACTACGGGCGTTATAACGCTTTTGGCCTTTCAATTTTATGACTTTCTTTTTTCTTTTCTTTTCTTTTCTTTTTTTTTTTTTTTTTTTTTTTTTTACAAATAAAAATAGAGGAGGAGAGAGGGGGCCGGGGGTGGCAGAGAGAGTGAGAGAGACAGACAAACAGAGGGGTGTTGGGGGGGGTGGAGGGGGGGAGAGACAGAGCTCATAAAGACAAGAGACGGATGCACTGACATATGATTTTATTTGTGAATGCAGAGACTGAGACACACAGAATGAGACCCAACGAGGGAGACAGGAGAGGAGGGAGACACACACACACACACACACACACACACACACACACACACACACACACAGACACACACACACACACACAGACACACACACACACACACACACACACACACACAGGCAGACACACACACACACACACACACACACACACACACAGACAAAAGATGTAATTGATGACTTTTCTTCCAATATTTCATTAGCCACTGAAAAGATTTGGAATGATTATTCATTGCTTAGAATGTTTTCAGAAATGTTAAACTCCAGTCCAGTTGGTATCCTCCTTTGATGTATTACAATTAATGTTGTTATTTATATTTACGCTGTTGCAGGTTAATACTTGTTGATATGCATATATACATATTCTCCCTCCTATGACATCTCATTCAATACACACCACCATCTCTTTAGACTTTTTCTTATAATAATCTACCTTTCCTCTGATACATAACATGAACACTTTTTTTTTACACTAATATTCACATGCACTCCCTTTCCTTTATCCACTACTTGACTCCTTTCCGTCTAAAAAACACTTATAGTGAACAGA
>NC_134896.1:40709471-40719471 GCF_041734735.1 Babylonia areolata
GGAGTATGGCTGCCTACACGGCGGGGTTAAAAACGGTCATACACGTAAAAGCCCACTCGTGCGCATGCGAGTGAACGTGGGAGTTGCACTGAGCCCACGAGCGCAGAAGAAGAAGAAGAAGAAGACATAGCTTGGCACACTTCGCGCACTGAAACAGAACCCATGACATGAAAAGTAATGGCTTGGCACACTTCGCGCTCTGAAACAGAACCCATGACATGAAAAGTAATGGCTTGGCACACTTCGCGCACTGAAACAGAACCCATGACATGAAAAGTAATGGCTTGGTACACTTCGCGCACTGAAGCAGAACCCATGACATGAAAAGTAATGGCTTGGCACACTTCGCGCACTGAAACAGAACCCATGACATGAAAAGTAATGGCTTGGCACACTTCGCGCACTGAAACAGAACCCATGACATGAAAAGTAATGGCTTGGCACACTT
Source organism: Babylonia areolata (assembly GCF_041734735.1). Lineage (NCBI taxonomy): Eukaryota > Metazoa > Mollusca > Gastropoda > Neogastropoda > Buccinidae > Babylonia > Babylonia areolata. The sequence continues at coordinate 40,709,920 of NC_134896.1, forward strand.
CGCGCACTGAAACAGAACCCATGACATGAAAATTGATGTCCGGCTCTGGGAAAAAAAACCCAAAAAACAACAACAACAAAAAAACCAACAAAAAAAAAATCTCTAGAAGGTCAGTACACAAGTATTATTATTAAAAAGCCATGCACTCAAAGCCTGAACAGAGCGCTGGTTTAACTATGCCGGCTGCTGCAGTGGTCAAGCATTAGCATAAGTCAGATGTGTGGTATATCGTATATGGATGTATCCTGCGAACGCAGTGACGCCTCCCTTCAGTTGAAAACCTGAAACTGTACTTACTACTTCGTTCTCCGCTGTCTTTTATTTTATTTAAAATTTTTTTTTAAATCTATTTGTAGTATTATTATTTATTTATTTATTTATTATTTTTATTTCTATTTTACTTAAAAAAAAAAAATTCTGTTATTTTTTACTTTATTTTATTTTATTTTTTATTGTTAGTTATTTTTATTTCTATTTTTTTATTTCATTTTATTTATTTATTTAATTATCTAATTATCTATTATTTTTTTTTTACTTTATTTATTTTATTTTATTCTATTTATTTTTAGTGTTATTTATTTTATTTTTTTATTTTATATCTTATTTTATTTATTTATTTTATTGTTATTTTCGTTTATTTATTTATGTTTTCTCAAGGCCTGACTAAGCGCGTTGGGTTACGCTGCTGGTCAGGCATCTGCTTGGCAGATGTGGTGTAGCGGATATGGATTTGACCGAACGCAGTGACGCCTCCTTGAGCTACTGATAATGATACTGATACTGATACTCTCCGCCGGAAACACTGTCCACGCTGACTCAGTAAAACGCCGTATTATCCTAGCAGCACACAACACTGCACTACAAGTACCGGCCACATACACAGCACGCGCGCTAAACGTGACACTTCGAAAGTCACTGTAGGATTTGAAAACGCCCATATAACTCTTTATCCGTCCGTCCGTCCGTCAGTCAGTGTGTGTGTGTGTGTGTGTGTGTGTGTGTGTGTGTGTGTGTGTGTGTCTGTGCCTCTGTCTGTGTGTCTGTGAGTCTGTGTGTTTAACCACTTCGCCACAAGACTTCGACACTTCGAAAGTCACTGCAGGATTTGAAAACGCCCATATAACTCTTTATCCGTCCGTCAGTCAGTCAGTGTGTGTGTGTGTGTGTGTGTGTGTGTGTGTGTGTGTGTGTGTGTGTGTGTGTGTGCCTGTGCCTGTGCCTGTGCCTCTGTCTGTGTGTCTATGAGTCTGTGTGTTCAACCACTTCGCCACAAGACAGCATTAGTCAGAACGTCCGTGGTCGAAGAAAAAGTCGGGAGAAAAATGAGAAGTTGATGAGGAAGAAAAAGGAAAATGGAGGAAGAGGACAGAGGTGAAGAAGAAGAAGAAGAAGATGATGATGAAGATGATGATGATGATGACGTACAAAGAAAATGATAATGATGATAGAAGAAGAAACGTGAGTAAGGTAGTGGAGAATCGAATAAGAAGAAGAAGAGGAAAAAAAGAAGAGGATTAAGAAGATACTGAAGAAAACGACGATAATGATGATGATTGAACAAAAGAAGGCGTGGTGTGGTGTGGTGTGGTGTGGTGTGTGTGTGTGTGTGTGTGTGTGTGTGTGTGTGTGTGTTTGTGTGTGCGCCTGCGTGCGTGTGCGTGCTTCCACACACGTGTTTGTGAGTGTGCGCGCGTGTGTGTGTGTGTGAGTGAGTGTGAATGTGTGTGTGTGTGTGTGTGTGTGTGTGTGTGTGTGTGTGTGTGTGTGTGTGTGTGTGTGTGTGTGTGTAAGTGTGTGTGCATGAATATTAACACTTACACACACACTAACAAACACGCGCGCGCGCACACATTCACACACACACACACACATACACACAACACACCAGTACATAAACCGATCAACAAACTAATAAACTAATCAACCAACCAGTCAATCGACAAATTCACCGACCAAACAACACAGATCAACCATCATATCTAACACAATCAAACTCAAAATCCGCCAGTCAACAACAACAGCAACAAAACAACAACAACAAAAAACACACAACTAAAACCAAACTAGTAACGCCACAGTCAAAAATAAAATGTGCGAAGGTTTCAGCTGTCACACTATGATTTTTTATATTTTTTTTCAAAAGAGCAGATACGGTATAACGAATTTTATCAGCTCTGACCCAACAACAAGAGCAGTCCTTACTATCTTTTTTTGTTCAAACAGGAACTTCTTTTGCTAAGCATGGAAGTTTTATTGACTCACTTATGTAAACAAAGTGAGTCTATGTTTTAACCCAGTGTTCGGTTGTGTGTGTGTGTGTGTGTGTGTGTGTGTGTGTGGTAAACTTTAACATTGACATTTTCTCTGCAACTACTTTGTCAGTTGACACCAAATTTGGCATAAAAATAGGAAAAATTCAGTTCTTTCCAGTCATCTTGTTTAAAGCAATATTGCACCTCTGGGATGGGCACAAAAAAAGAAGCCTAATTATATGCAAACTGCATTTACTGTTATATTTATATTTTTTGTATTCTCTAAACTTGACACTTTGATCTGATATTCTGACCCAACAACAAGAGCAGTCATTACTATCATTTTTTGTTCAAACAGGAACTTCTTTTGCTAAGCATGGAAGTTTTATTTATTTTGCAAACGTTTTTGTGCAGATAGTAAATATTATCAGCTTGGATCAGTCCGTATGCTAAGTTTAATACTCCTGGAAAGTGAAACTGAAACTGAACGATATCTATCTATCTATCTATCTATCTATATCTGGTTGTGTCCTTTGTTCAAGTCCGAAAGAAAGTCCATCCATTCGCAGACAGAAATTGAAGGAAGGAAGGAAAGAATGAAAGAAAGGGATGAATGAATGAAGGAAAGAAGGAAGGAATGTGGCGACACGCTCTCACCCTGATGGGAGCAGACTGAATTTCACACACAATTAAATCTGTTGTGGCAATACGATACAATGAATACAATACAATACAGAACAGTAAAGTGACGATACAATGAATACAATACAATACAGAACAGTAAAGTGACGATACAATGAATACAATACAATACAATACAGAACAGTAAAGTGACGATACAATGAATACAATACAATACAGAACAGTAAAGTGACGATACAATACAATACAATACAATACAGAACAGTAAAGTGACGATACAATGAATACAATACAATACAGAACAGTAAAGTGACGATACAATGAATACAATACAATACAGAACAGTAAAGTGACGATACAATGAATACAGTACAATACAATACAGAACAGTAAAGTGACGATAAAATACAATACATTACAATACAGAACAGTAAAGTGACGGTACAATGAATACAATACAATACAATACAGAACAGTAAAGTGACGATGCAATACAATACATTACAATACAGAACAGTAAAGTGACGATACAATGAATACAATACAATACAATATAGAACAGTAAAGTGACCATACAATGAATACAATACAATACAATACAATACAGAAGAGTAAAGTGACGATACAATGAATACAATACAATACATAAGAGTAAAGTGACGATACAATGAATACAATACAATACAGAACAGTAAAGTGACGATACAATGAATACAATACAATACAGAACAGTAAAGTAACGATACAATACAATACAGAACAGTAAAGTGACGATACAATGAATACAATACAATACAATACAATACAGAACAGCAAAGTGACGATACAATGAATACAATACAATACAGAACAGTAAAGTGACGATACAATGAATACAATACAGAACAGTAAAGTGACGATACAATGAATACAATACAATGCAGGACAGTAAAGTGACGATACAATGAATAAAATACAATACAGAACAGTAAAGTGACGGTACAATACAATACATTACAATACAGAACAGTAAAGTGACGATACAATCAATACAATACAATGCAGAACAGTAAAGTGACGATACAATACAATACAATACAGAACAGTAAAGTGACGATACAATCAATACAATACAATGCAGAACAGTAAAGTGACGATACAATACAATACAGAACAGTAAAGTGACGATACAATGAATACAATACAATACAATACAGAACAGTAAAGTGACGATACAATGAATACAATACAATACAGAACAGTAAAGTGACGATACAATGAATACAATACAATACAATACAGAACAGTAAAGTGACGATACAATACAATACATTACAATACAGAACAGTAAAGTGACGATACAATACAATACAGAACAGTAAAGTGACGATACAATCAATACAATACAATGCAGAACAGTAAAGTGACGATACAATGAATACAATACAATACAGAACAGTAAAGTGACGATACAATGAATACAATACAATACAGAACAGTAAAGTGACGATACAATGAATACAATACAATACAGAACAGTAAAGTGACGATACAATGAATACAATACAATACAATACAGAACAGTAAAGTGACGATACAATACAATGCATTACAATACAGAACAGTAAAGTGACGATACAATACAATACAGAACAGTAAAGTGACGATACAATGAATACAATACAATACAGAACAGTAAAGTGACGATACAATCAATACAATACAATACAGAACAGTAAAGTGACGATACAATGAATACAATACAATACAGAACAGTAAAGTGACGATACAATGAATACAATACAATACAATACAGAACAGTAAAGTGACGATACAATGAATACAATACAATACAATACAGAACAGTAAAGTGACGATACAATGAATACAATACAATACAGAACAGTAAAGTGACGATACAATGAATACAATACAATACAATACCATACAGAACAGTAAAGTGACGATACAATGAATACAATACCATACAGAACAGTAAAGTGACGATACAATGAATACAATACAATACAGAACAGTAAAGTGACGATACAATGAATACAATACAATACAGAACAGTAAAGTGACGATACAATGAATACAATACAATACAATACAACACAATACAGAACAGTAAAGTGACGATACAATGAACACAATACTACAATACAATGCAGGACAGTAAAGCGACGATACAATACGATAAAAAAAATTTTTTTTAAAACCCAACAAAGTACAACACAATAAAATGCAGTACAACACATTACAGTTCAGTATACTATACCACAGTACAGTGTAATACAAGGCAATACATCAACACAGTGCAAATACAATACAATAAAAACAACACCGCACAATACAATGCAGTACAACACAATACAACACAACACGACACGACACAACAAAACACAACACAACACAATACGAAAACCACACGAGGGTTTGAGAAGCGGCCACAATGGACGACTGGTTCCCAAAAGCGGTGTGTGTGTGTGTGTGTGTGTGTGTGTGTGTGTGTGTGTGTGTGTGTGTTCAGTGACGACAATTGACGATTCCTTTGTGACAAATCCACATACCGACACCGCAACGTGCTGAACGTGATAATACAAGTCGGTGTTTGGTGTGTGTGTGTGGTGTGGTTGGTGTGTGGCTGTGTGTAGTGTAGTGTTCAACTGCTGATAGTCTGAAGACCAATACCAGATCTGACCAACAAAATACAAGGCATAACAATGCGAATACTACCCATCACCAAGGGTCAGTTTTTTTTAGTTTTTTATACCTGCTCGAACTGATATAAACAGTAGAGGACATCAATACATACAATACAATAAAATACAACAATCAACTATTGTCTCTTTCGTCCACCTCCACCCCACAAAACACTACAACACAACACACACAACACATAAAACAACAAACACACAACTACACACACAGACACACAAACGACGATACAACACTCGATCACCCCCACCCTTCCACACATACAACACTAACCCTCCGCCGCCACTCCCAATGAACACATATACAATACATGCACCCTCAACCTACCCCTTCACCCAACAACCCCCCCCCTTACACACTTCACATAACCACTCACACACCACAAAACCTCCCCCTCAACCCCTACCCCCTCCAACACACCCACTACACACCCACACATAACCCACCTCACAATCGCCCAATACATCAACCTCCATCCCCCCCCCATACTCCCTCCCCCCCCCCCCACACACACGCGTGCCACTTACGTGACAGGCTCATCTCAGCTTCCATGTCATGACAGAAAAAAAAAGATACAAAAAAAGATGTCAAATCGTCAACATGATATCTAAGTGTACTTGATATCAATGAACATATCCGCCAACATTCAAGAATTACTAAATCATGACATACCCCAACACATAAGATGTACAATGGACAAACATTATTTGATTTGATCTATCTTTTCCACATCTTCAATCATCGTCTAGTAAAGTCTGACTGTCATCAATCTCGACATCATCTTATCCCCGTCCCCTAGCCCCCCCCGTGTGTGTGTGTGTGTGTGTGTGTGTGTGTGTGTGTGTGTGTGTGTGGATGTGTTATTATCGATTGGAGACGAAGCCCGTCTGTCCGTTTGTCCTTCGCAATCTTTCACCTTGGTGAACATCAGTGGTAATAATAATAATAAGAAAGCTGTTTTCGTGTGAGACAAGTTGACGGCTTCCTTTGTGGACAAATCACACATACCGTACACCGCACGTGCTGAAGCGTGTGTGTGTGTGTGTGTGTGTGTGTGTGTGTGTGTGTGTGTGTGTGTGTGTGTGTGTGTGTGTGTGTGTGTGTGTGTGTGTGTGTGTTCATACTGCGTTGATTGTCTGAAGACCAATACCAGCATCTGACCACAAAATAACAAAGCAAACAATAACAGGAAGAATACCCTCATCACCAGGTGTCAGTTTGTTTGTTTTTATACCTTGCTTCGAACTGCTTGATAAACCAGAGAAACACAAACATACATGACAAAAAAATACACAATCAACCTATCTCTCTCTCATTCACGTCCACCTCCACCCCCACACAACACACACACACACACGCACACACACCACACACACACACAACACACACACACACACACACACACACACACACACACACACACACACTCGATCCCCCCCATCCCCTTCCACACATACACACTAATCCCTCCGCCCCTGCCCCCCATCACACACATACACATACATGCACCCCTCACCTACCCCTTCACCCACAACACCCCCCCCCCCTTACACACTCTCACATATATCCACTCACACACCCACACAAACCTCCCCCTCACCCCCCCTCAGCCCCCTTCCAACACACCCACTCACACACCCACACAAACCCCCCCTCACATCCTGCCCAACTCCTCAACCTCCATCCCCCCCCCCTTCCCTCCCCCTCCCCCCCCCCCCCACACGAGCACGCGTGCACACTTACGTGTGACACGGCTCCTTCTCAGCTTCCTGTGGTCTGCACGGGTAAAAAAGAAAAGAAAAAAAAAGATGGTCAACATCCGTCACATGATCATCTAAGTTGTACTTTTGATATCAGAACATATCCGCCACACATTCAAGATGTACTTATATCAGTACATATCCGCCACACATTTAAGATGTACTAATGGAACACATCTGATTTAGATTTTGTACTCTATCTTTTCCACATTCTGTTCTCTCTCTCTCTGTCTGTCTGTCTGTCTGTCTCTCTCTCTCTTCCTTTCTTAGTCCCCTCCCCCTTGCCCCCCCCCCCCACCCCCCCCCCACAGCTCCCATCCACCTCAACCGCCCCCCTTTTCATTGGAATATACAGAAATGTCGATTTCTAATTAATAATAACAATGTCGATTTCTAATTAATAATAACAATCATCATTATGATAGAAATGATAATAATCCAAATGATAATAATAATATCATTTATTTTCAGTCTAATATCATCATCTTAGATGAACAGACTATGAAATAAATAAACGAATATATATATATATATATATATATATATATATATATATACATAATACAATAAATACATGAATGATGCACTCGTGTAACCATAAGCTAAATGACAACGTAATCCGGTTTGGGGGAGATTTTTTTTCCTTTCTCCTTTCTTATTTGTAGAAAGAATACTTATGCAGCTGTCAATCCATACATCATTTTCTTCCTTCTGATTCAGTTTCTGTGAATAAAGTAAAAACACATGTAGATCTGTCATCTCTCTCTCTCTCTCTCTCTCTCTCTCTCTCTGTATATATATATATATATATATATATATATATATATATTTATATATATATATATATATCTCGATCGCCATACACGATCACATGAAAAGATCGCAAATGTTGCCATTCGTTTTGTTGTTTTTACCATCCTACCCCCCCCCTCTCTCTCTCTCTCTCTCTCTCCCCCCCTCTCTCTCTCCTCTACCACTTTGTCCTCTCCCTTCCCATCATCATTATTATTATCATTATTATTATGGTTGTCGTCGTCACTATCATCATCATTTCCATTATCATTCCTATTTATCGTAATGATTCCTTCAATTATCATCATCATTCAGGGGACGGCCTCTTGCCAAGGCCAAGCTCCCAGAGGAAATAAAATACCCCTGCAGACGCGGCGCGGCTGCCTACAAGATGACGGAAACTAATCACACACCGCCATGCACGCACGCAATCGTCCCATCGTGACGAAATCCATCCAATCGCCTTGCGCCGTTGTGCTTGTCAGCGTTTGAACTGAACCGGGGCGAACCCGGAACGAAAGTGACATGGCAACGTAAAATCAATAACCTGTGCCAATCTGTCATTTTGGTGATCATATTCAATTTTCAATTTTCCCCCACCCCAGTCCCCAAAACTGATAGAGAGAGAGAGAGAGAGAGAGAGAGAGAGAGAGAGAGAGAGAGAGAGAGAGAGAGAGAAGAAACATTTTATTGTCATTGTCCACAAATAGGTCTTTTCACAAGGCGGTCCGAGGTATAACACTTTTTTCCGATGCGAACTGATAATATTTCCCATAATGCTCAAACAAATTATTAACACTGAAGATGAACAAAGATATTCATCACTGTTACAACATAAAATACAAAGAAAGGGAACAAATAAACAATCAAACAAGAAAGAATGAAAACATACATAAAATACTTCGAGATTTGACCATCCATTCATTCACACGTTATTTCTTGTAGTCTCACGCAAATCCGTGAAGCGTTCCATAGTTTTACATATTATTAGTAGTGGTAGTAGTTGGGTTTTTTTTTCGATGTATTTAGCTATTATTTGTTCACCCTTTTTTTTCTTTTCTTTTTTCTCTCAAGGCCTGACTAAGCGCGTTGGGTTACGCTGCTGGTCAGGCATCTGCTTGGCAGATGTGGTGTAGCGTATATGGATTTGTCCGAACGCAGTGACGCCTCCTTGAGCTACTGAAACCGAAACTTTAACTGAATCTACTTTCCTTTAAGAACAATTCAGCATCAACATCAACCATGGTTAACTACCTTCCAATTCATTGCTTTAACCATTGTTAAGAAAACCTTGTCGTTTTTGTGTGTGTGTGTGTGCTTCTGCGATGAACTTAGCAACTGATCTAATTACAATACCATCCTCAGACGATAAAACAGTTTCAGTTTCAGTTTCAGTAGCTCAAGGA
>NC_134896.1:40724471-40726971 GCF_041734735.1 Babylonia areolata
CGCTGCCCTTTTTTTTTCTTCTTCTTCTTTTTTGTTTTGTTTTTTGGTTGTTGTTGTCGTTTTGACCCAGTTACCTTTAGAGCGGGTTTCTTCAGTACAGCGAAGTCGATACGAAAGGTGTTTTAGTAGTTGGTATAACATAGTCTCACATTCTGCACCATCCCTACCACCCCGCACCCGTTTGTTTGTTTTTTGGGGGGGTTTGTTGGTGTGTTTCCCCCCCCCCCCCCCCTCTACTGATCAAGCCGTACTGTGGAAAAAAAGAAGAAGTCATCCACAGAGAAAAAAGTCAACAGAGATAGATTATCCTTTTTTAGGGGTGGGGGAGCGGAGGGGAGGGGGGGGGGGGGGGGGGGGGGGGGGGGGCGGGGGGAAGGGAAGCCGGAAGGGAGAGAGAGAGGGAGAGAGAGAGAGCCGGAGAGAGAGAGAGTTAATCTTTGGGGGGGAGGCAGGGAGAGAGGGGGAGGGAGAGAGAGAGGGGGAGGGAGAGAGAGAGAGGCAGAGAGAGAGAGGAAGGGGAGAGAGAGAGGGAGAGAGAGAGAGAGCCGGAGAGAGAGAGAGTTAATCTTTGGGGGGAGGCAGAGAGAGAGGGGGAGGCAGAGAGAGAGGGGGAGGGAGAGAGAGGGGGAGGGAGAGAGAGAGAGAGAGAGGAAGGGAGAGAGAGAGGGGGAGAGAGAGAGAGTTAATCTTTGGGGGGAGGCAGAGAGAGAGGGGGAGGGAGAGAGAGAGAGAGAGAGGAAGGGAGAGAGAGAGGGAGAGAGAGAGAGCCGGAGAGAGAGAGAGAGTTAATCTTTGGGGGGAGGCAGAGAGAGAGGGGGAGGGAGAGAGAGAGGGGGAGGGAGAGAGAGAGAGAGAGGAAGGGAGAGAGAGAGAGAGGAAGGGAGAGAGAGAGGGAGAGAGAGAGAGAGAGCCGGAGAGAGAGAGAGTTAATCTTTGGGGGGAGGCAGAGAGAGAGGGGGAGGGAGAGAGAGAGAGAGAGGGAGAGAGAGAGGGAGAGAGAGAGGGAGAGAGAGAGAGCCGGAGAGAGAGAGAGTTAATCTTTGGGGGGAGGCAGAGAGAGAGGGGGAGGGAGAGAGAGAGAGAGAGAGAGAGGGAGGGAGAGAGAGAGGGAGAGAGAGAGAGCCGGAGAGAGAGAGAGAGAGAGAGAGAGAGAGAGAGGAAGGGAGAGAGAGAGGAAGGGAGAGAGAGACAGAGACATACATACATACAGACTGACAGAAAAAAATAAGAGAGAATTTAACGAAAGAAAATTCGACTTCAATGTTATGAAGAAAGTTAGAAAAAACAACAACAACAAAAACCAAAAAACAACAAACAAACAAACAAAAAAACATGCTTGATGTAGCAAAAAATGATCGTAAATAAACAAATAAATAAACAACTAAAGGCGAAATAGAACTACAACTCTATGTCTACAACAACAACAACAACAACAACAACTTCACACCACCACCATCACCACGAAAGCGGAAACAACAAGAACAAGAACAAGAACAAGAATAATGATAATGATAACGATAATGATACCACCACTAATGATAACATCAATAATGATATCAACACTACAACAACAACTACTACTACTAATGATAGCAACAACAGCAACAACAAACAATAATATAACAAGGATAACAATAACGATTACAACAATTATTGATTTCTACCCCAAGCACCACACACACACCGAAGCATCAACAAGCGGCTTGCTCCCCCCCCCCCCCCCCCCACCCCTCAGTAGCATTGACACAACACTCGCACTCCACTCAACCGGCGTAACACAGACTGATACATCAAATACGATGATAATCACACTACACCACTGTCTAGTCTGTTGGTGTCGGCCGCTGTTTCAGCTTCTGGCCGTACCTGACCCACTTTGAGAGCAGACTCCCGACACAAATCTGGGTCACCCGCTGTTAGTACAGACCTACTTTTACACTATCTACTTTGACCTTTACAACCTACGTTATGTACTGCCGAGCTTTTAGTTATACCATAGCGCTGCCACCGTGAAGAGATTGTCTTTTGCTTGTGACCTAATTCTCGGCTTTTTGGCGCGGTGTGGTTCGTTGTGGTAGGTAGGTAGGTATATATGTTTTCGCGTTTTGTCATGTATGTCAATATTGTGTTACTGAAGGTTGGTTTGGGTAGTTTGGTGGTCTGACATTCTCTCCACCCCCTTGTTTGCTTGTCTACTTCTTGTTTTTCTTCTTCTTTTTGTTGTTCTCGTTCTTTCTTTCTTCTTCTTCTTTAATCATTATTATTATTATTATTATTATCATCATCTTCTTCTTCTTTCTTTTATCATCATCATCATCATCATCATCATCATCATCTTCTTCTTCTCCTTCTTTAATAATAATCATCATCATCATCTTATTTTTCTTTATTTATCATCATCATCATCTTCTTCTTCTTCTTCTTTAATAATAATCATCATCATCATCATCTTATTCTTATTCTTTTATCATCATCATTATCATCAACATCATCATCTTCT
>NC_134896.1:40736971-40739471 GCF_041734735.1 Babylonia areolata
GGACACACACACACACACACATACACACCAACGCACACGCACGGACACACACAGACACACACACACACCACCACCACTACCAACACCACCCCCACCCCCTCCCGAAAAATCAAACAAACTAACAAACAACAACAACAACAACAAAAACCAACAACAAACAAGCAAATCCCACTTACTCTCTATCGGAGACGATTCAACGGACTTCCATCTGCATCACTACCGACCCCCCACCCTCCCCCCACCAGCCCTTCCCGAAAAATCAAACAACAACAACAAAAACCAACAACAAACAAGCAAATCCCACTTACTCTCTATCGGAGACGATTCAACGGACTTCCATCTGCTCTCCCTGACCAAGTATTCTCTCTCTTCCCATCGTCCCTCTCTGCCTTGACACGTCATTTCAAGTCAGCGTCTTTTAGAAGAGTCATCATTATTAAATGTTTCCTAATTAGTGTTGCTTTTAATTTCCCTGCTTCCTTTCCTCGCTTTCCTCGTCGTCCTCCTCCACCATCACCATCACCATCACCACCACCATCACCACCACCCCTCATTTCTGGTGAGCCATGCAGGGAAGCCATTTTCGCTATGACTGAAAATGTGTTTTCTTTACCTGCACTTTTTGTCTGTTGTTTAATGGATCGAAACAGACACTATCAGTTCGATCGATCCATCGATTTATCTCTCTCTCCCTGTTCCTCTCTCTCCCACTTTCTACCCCTCTCTCTCTCCCTCTCTCTCTCTCCATTCTCTCTCTTTCTCTCTTTCTCTCCCCTCTCTCTCTTTATCTCCCTCCCCTCTCTCTCCCTCTATCTCTCCCTCTATATATCTCTCTACCCCCCCCTCCCTCTTTTTCTCTCCCTCTCTCTCTCTTCCTCTCTCTCTCTCTCCCCTATCTCCCTCTCTCTCTCTACCCCACTCTGTCTCTCTCCCTCTCTCTCTATCCCTCACTCTCTCTCTCTTCTTTCCTTCTCTCTCTCTTTCTGTCTCTGTTCTCTCTCTCCCTGTCCCCCCTCTCTCTCCCTCTCTCCCCCTCTCTCTCCCTCCTCTCTCTCTCTCCCTGTCCCCCCCTCTCTCTCCCCCCTCTCTCTCCCTCTCTCTCCATGTCACTCTCTCCCCCCTCTCTCTTTCCCTCTCTCCCCCCTCTCCCTGTCCCCCCTCTCTCTCTCCCTCTCTCCCCCCTCTCTTTCCCCCTCTCTCTCCATGTCACTCTCTCCCTCTCCCTCTCCCTCTCCCCTCTCTCTCTCCCCCCTCTGTCTCCCCCTCACTTTCTCTCTCCCTCTCTCTCTTTGAATCTGTCTCTCTGCCTCTCTCGAAAAGAGACTGCTGTTGCGTGTAACAAGTCGTCGTTGACATTTCCTTGAAAATGATATGAAAAAAAAAAATCCTCGTATATCTTAAATGAAAAGAAGGAAAGAGAGAAAGTGCGCCTGATCATTCAGATACATATTGATTCAATGTAAGTGATTTCTAAATCTTTTCTGTGCTTAAACAGTATCTTTATTTGAAAATGTCGACAGGAAAACTAACTCAACTCAAACTCAACTACAAAGTAGTCGTTGGGGGAAGCTTGAGGACCGCAGACGCAACCTCCCTTCTCCATCTGTCTCTGTCAGCAGTCGCCAGCAGCAGCTCACGTGTGTGGAGTCCGGTCCATTGTTTGATGTTCTCATGCCAGTTCTTCCGCTGTCTTCCTCTTCTTCTCCCGCCCTCGATGGTGCCTTGCATGATTGTTTTGGACAGACCGCTGTGTCGAGTGTTGTGCCCAAACCATTATCAGCTTGCGTCTCTTCACAGTTGAAAGGAGAGGTTCCTGAGGTCCAGCAAGGTTCTTAATTCTGCTCCGTACATACTCATTGGTCCTGTGCTCGATCCAGTCTCTCTGGACAGGACAACAGGACAGACTTACATCACGTCCTGTCGCAATGTACATGCATGCAGACATTAAATATGTGCTGAATGTCCGTCTCCGCACGTAGAAATTGAAACATTGCAGCACGAATTATAAAGAGACCCTGTTCTCCAAAATCATACAAATATATTCATATTTCAAACTGTTCACCAGTTTATCTCCGATTCAAATAGATTTTAGCTTAGAAAGTATTGTGAAGAAAGGGTACAACATGATTCTATTCGTAAAATATATGTTGGATTTATTTGACTGACCAAATATTTAAAGTTGAATGGATTGGCCAATGATCTGTCAGAATTTCTCCTCTCCCCTCTGTTCCCCCTCCCCCACCACCTTACTCACCACTCTTCTAAATTTTCTTCTTCTTTTTTTTCCTTCGTGTTTCTCTTCTATCAGGCCGATTACTCTGGTGATAATAAGTTTAATCTCATGTTAATATTGATATTAGCATTATTTTACTATATTATGTACTGTTTGTTCATTTGTTTCATTTCATTATTTCATTACTTACTGTTTATCATGTGTGAATGTTATTTGATACAATTGATAATACGGTTCATCAGCCGTCATGATAAAACTGAAGTGCAA
>NC_134896.1:40744471-40754471 GCF_041734735.1 Babylonia areolata
TAAATACGTCACTGTAAAAAAAACAAAAAACAAAAAAAAAAACAAAAAAAAAACAGCCTCGCAATACGTAAGAATACCAATATGCAAACTACGACAATACTTCATCATCTCTGAAAGAGACACTGTTGATTCGTTCACTGTTAAAAAGGCAGCCAATCAAAGAAAGGGACAGTCACAACCCCCCCCCCTCCCCGCCCCCCCACAAAACAACACAAGTTTTCATGATGTAATGAAAACACAGGTTCATAAACCACAAAATTAACACAATTTAATCTGATACATTTTATGCATGCCCATTTGTCTCGATTGTATGGAGTAAAAAAAAACACTTTAAAAATTAAATAAAACTTAAAGAAAATAAAGGGAGGATAACAGATTATAAGATGTAGTACGAATATTACTAAGAAAATACTTGACGACACAATCATATACATCTTTGGCAAGCCTTCATACTCATGTGGTCTCAGACACAAAATTCAGGATTCTGAAGTACAAATACTCTATACTCAAGTAGGTAATCACAGATAACCAAAACGTTCATTTATATTCTCGCATATCTTAGGCCCAACTTTCACCAGGTCTATATTCCACAATCATAATTATGTTCTACCAGGCCTACATTTGTTTCATTATAACACAGGGGATGTAGCTCAAGTGGTAGAGCGCTCGCTTAGCATGTGAGAGGTACGGGTATCGATACCCCGCATCTCCAACTTTTTATATGGGCGTGTGTGTGTGTGTGTGTGCTTGTACAAGTAAGTGTTCATCTGTGTGTGTGTGTGCGTGTGCGTGTGCGTGTGTGTGTGTGTGTGTGTGTGCCGTGGAAGCTGCGATACATAGACTAGAAACTCCGAGTGTGTGGAGGAGGGGGTAGAGGAGGTGCAGGGAAATTTGTGGTGTGTGTGTGTGTGTGTGTGTGTGTGTGTGTGTGTGTGTGTGTGTGTGTTGGAGCTCATGTACGTTTATGTGTATTTGACTGTGCTTTCATATCTATGAAACTGCGTTTTGGGGGCATATCTGTCATGCATGTGTGGGTGTATGTGTGAATGTGTGTCTTCATGTTTTATATTTATTTGCTTATTTATCATCATTGTTGTCTTATTTATTTAATTATTTATTTATTATTATTATTATTTTATCATTATTTTCATTACTACTATCTTTTTTTTCATCATAATTATTATTTATTTATTTATGTATGTACGCTTATATATATATATATATATATATATATAGAGAGAGAGAGAGAGAGAGAGAGAGAGAGAGAGAGAGAGAGAGAGAGAGCGAGAGAGAGAGAGAGAGAGAGAGAGAGAGAGATTTTTTTTTTCTCAAGGCCTGACTAAGCGCGTTGGGTTACGCTGCTGGTCAGGCATCTGCTTGGCAGATGTGGTGTAGCGTATATGGATTTGTCCGAACGCAGTGACGCCTCCTTGAGCTACTGATACTGATACTGATTCATCATACACACACACTTTTGGACAGTGGTCAGTTCTGGTCAGGATTTTTCAGTAGTGATTAGTGACACAAACAGGTCAGTATTGCATACTAAAGTACCCAGGACGCAAAAACAACAACAACAACAACAACAAAGTCTTCATAACCCATGTGTGCACACTTTTAGGTAAGGGTTAGCACTGGTCAGCGAACAGTCAAACCAGATCAAGAAGTCTTAATATTGCATAAACATGATAAAATCTCACATTCTGGTGACTCTCGGATAGTGGTCAGTTGTGGTCAGCAGTGGTCGTTTGTGGCCAGTGGTCATTTATGGTTAATATATATATATATATCTCTCTCACACACACACACAAACACACACACACACACACACACACACACACACACACACACACATTCTCTCTTTCACTCTCTCACACACATATGCACACACTCCCCCCCTCTCTCTCTCACTCACAAACACACACACACACTCACTCACTCAGACACCTATACACAGTCACGGACACACAAACACGGACTGAGACACGCACAGACACACAGACAGACACATACACCTAAGCAAACAAGCTGGCGCGCACGCACGCACGCCAACACACACACACACACACACACACACACACACACACACACAGACACACACGCACACACACGAATAGTAGATATACTACCAATGCCAAACATTCCTTTATTTTTCAACAGAAAACCCCCTGCACGTTTCATCCATACCATGATGGTCAGCGCCAACTTGAACCAGGAACGGAAAGAACAAATCTTTCTTCGATATGAGACCCCTCCGTGTGTGTGTGTGTGTGTGTGTGTGTGTGTGTGTGTGTGTGTGTGTGTGTGTGTGTGTGTGTGTGTGTGTGTGTGTGTGTGTGAGAGAGAGAGAAAGACCGTGTGTATGTGTGTCTCTGTGTGTGTTACTGTCTGTATGTGTGTGTGTGTGTGTGTGTGTCTGTGTGTGTGTGTGTGTGTGTGTGTGTGTGTAAGTGTGTGAGAATACGCGTCAGCTAGTGCGTGTGTACGTGTGTGTGTGTGTGTGAGTGCGCGCGCACGGGCGTGTGTATAGTGTAGTGTAGTGAAGTGTCGTGTGGTGCAGTGTCGTGCAGTGTAGTGTAGTGTGGTGCAGTGTAGTGTCGTGTGGTGCAGTGTCGTGCAGTGTAGTGTAGTGTGGTGCAGTGCAGTATAGTGTGGTGCAGTGCAGTATAGTGTGGTGTAGTGCAGTATAGTGTGGTGCAGTGTCGTGTCGTGTCGTATAGTGTAGTGTAGTGCGCAGTATAGTGCAGTGCAGTGTGGTGCAGTGCAGTGCAGTGTGGTGCAGTGCAGTGTAGTGTGGTGCAGTGTCGTGTCGTGTCGTATAGTGTAGTGTAGTGCGCAGTATAGTGCAGTGCAGTATAGTGTGGTGCAGTGTCGTGTCGTGTCGTATAGTGTAGTGTAGTGCGCAGTATAGTGCAGTGCAGTGCAGTGCCAGTGTAGTGTGGTGCAGTGCAGTGTAGTGTGGTGCAGTGTCGTGTCGTGTCGTGTCGTGTCGTGTCGTGTCGTATAGTGTAGTGTAATGCGCAGTATAGTGCAGTGCAGTGCAGTGTAGTGTGGTGCAGTGCAGTGTAGTGTGGTGCAGTGTCGTGTCGTGTCGTATAGTGTAGTGTAGTGCGCAGTATAGTGCAGTGCAGTGTGGTGCAGTGCAGTGTGGTGTGGTGCAGTGTCGTGTCGTATAGTGTAGTGTAGTGCGCAGTGCAGTGCGGTAGTGCAGTGTAGTGCAGTGCAGTGTAAAGTCTACATGGCAGCGTAATCTAAGAGGCAGATGACAACTGACAGTGAGTCCCAGAGAAAAACAGACAGACAAGACATCCAGGTGGTGATCAAGCTTTCGGAAAGCCGCCATCATGGTCCGTCCAGTTCAACATTTCACTTCTCATTAACAGTTTCCGGAGGGCGGGAGGGTTGGGTGAGGGGTGCGGTGAGGGCTGGGGGGGGGGTGGGGGAGCCGATCCACATCTGCATACATCAACATTTCCTGCTCTCCCCTTAGTACCACCTCCTCCTCCCCAACCATCCCATCTTGCCCTCCCCCCTCCGCCCCTCCCCCCCCCCCCAAACCCAACAGACCAACAGAGACACATAGGGAGGGAGGGAGAAAGACGTCGTTTGAGAACAGTACCATTATATGAATTTCTTAATTCACAGACAGAATCAGCAAAATTTTCTATCAGATGCTTAATTTCTACACAGAATTAGCAAAGCCTTCCATCAGATAGTCATGATACTTTTTTTTGAAGACATTGGAGAGAGAGAGAGGGGGGTGAGAGAGAGAGCAGGGAGAGAGAGAGAGAGTGGGAGAGAATGAGAGAGAGAGAGAGAAAGGGAGATAGAGGGAGAGAGAGAGAGTGGGAGAGAGACAGATAGAGAGAGAGGAAGAGACAGAGAGAGAGAGAGAGAGAGTAGGAGAGTGGGAGAGAGACAGAGAGTGAGAGGGAGAGACAGAGAGACAGAGTGTCAGAGAGACAGAGAGACAGAGAGAGAGAGAGTGGGAGAATTAGCAAAGCTTTCAGATTGTCATGATACCTTTTTTTTAAAAACATTGGAGAGAGAGAGAGAGATAGCGAGAGAGAGAGATAGCGAGAGAGAGAGAGAGAAAGGGACACAGAGAGAGGCTACTTTATGAAGAGAATGAGTGTAAAACGGGGGCAGGGCAGGGGGGGGGGGGAGGCGGAAAAGAGAGGGAGAGAGATTGGGAGGAAAATGAGAGAAAGAGAGAGAGACAGACACAGACGGACAGACAACTCTCTCTCTTGCTGCCTCAGGGACACAGAGAGAGGGGGTGGACGGGGAGGAGAGAGAGGGAGAGAGAGGCAGGGGGAGAGAGAGGGAGAGAGGGAGAGAGCGAGAGAGGGGAAGAGGGGAGAGAGGGGAGAGAGAGAAGGAAAGAGGGGGAGAGACAGAGAGGGAGAGAGAGAGTGGGAGAGACAGAGAGGGAGAGAGAACAGGGGGCAATAGAGAGGAGAAAGGGAAAGTGAGAGTGTGAGCGGAAGAGAGAGAGAGAGAGAGAGAGAGAAAGGCTGCCTTGTGAAGATAAATAGTCTGAAAAGGGGGAGGGTTAGCGAGAATGAGAGAGGAAGATAATGGGAGGAGAATGAGAGAAAGAGAGAGAGGGAGAGACAGACAGACAGACAGACAGACAGACAGACAGACAGACAGACAGACAGAGAGACAGCGAGACAGCGAGACAGCGAGATGAAGACAGTAATATTTCTGCATTTATTTTTTGCTGTTTTCTTTATCATTTTCATTATTATTCAAACACGACCGTAACCTGGGCGTTCATCTGGAAAGGTCGCCATTCCGACCCACAGCCCCCCAGAACCTCCACTCCCTGGGCAACAGCTGCTGTGACAGACCCAAGTGCAAATGCTGTCCCTTTCCCAACACTACCACACTCACCTTCAAGGGGCCCTCAGGACGCCAGTTCACCATGAGGAGCAGTTTCACCTGCCAAACCAATGATTTGGTATATGTGGTCCACTGCAGCCTGTGCGGTCGTATCTACGAAGGCGAAACATACCGCACACTGGAAGAACGCAGCAAAGTAGCACAGGGACAGCATCCTCCAGAAAAAGCAAACCCCTGTGGCTGTACACTTCAACACTGATCCCCACAGCATACATAACCTACTTCTCCATATCAGTGGTCTGGCACAACAGCACTGGTGACTCCTTCAAGAGAAAGAACATGGAGAAACAGATTATCCACCATCTCGGTACTACATACAGCACCATAATTATGGCCTCAACATCAAGGACTAAAACCAAATCACAGCTTCCCTCTCCCCCCCCCCCCACCCTGCCCATTCCCCCTCCCCCCTCTTTTTCCTCTCCCCCCGCCCCCCTTTCCTCTCACTGTCTCGATTCTCCCTCACTTCCTTCACCCATCCACCTTTTCCAACCAGCAGTGAACTGTTCTCAAGACAAGTGAGTTTTATTCAACAGCCAGATAACTGCACTTGTAACTGTTGCTGTCTTCAGTTGCTTTGAAGACTCGACGAGTCGAAGTACACAACTTTTTCTCTCCTAAATGGGTTCATAGTTTTTTTTCCTCGTTTTTTGTGTGTGTCCTGTTTTGAAAGAACCCAGGCAGTCAAATATTTTTTTTTTTATATCATTATTATTCTCTTTTTTTTCATTATTACTTTTTTATTCATGATTTGAAATTCATTAATTTAATGGTTTGCTTTTTGTATTCCGTTGTAATAATAATCATATTCACCTTTTTTAAACAGTGCAGGATGAAAACAGTCCGGACGTATGTGTTTATTCCTTCCTTTCCCACACTGAAAAAAAAAGTTCGTTCGTTCGCTTCGCTTCCAGTCCCCCTCCATCTCTCTCTTTCTATCTCTATGTCTTGTCTTTCTACCACCCTTTCTCTCCCTCTCTATCCACCTCCAACCCCCTCTCTCTCTTTCTCTCTCTCTCAACACGCACCCAGCAACCATCAACGTGGGTCTATCAAATATTTACTTCTTCCTCCAACTCGCCAACACTTAAAACGGAGTCACATGGGATTACTCTCTGTCTGTCTGTCTGCACCGTCTCTATATACCCCTGCCTCTGCCTGTCTTTCTCTCTCTGTCTCCCCCCTCTTTCTCTACCTATATCCCTCTGTCTCCCTCTCTGTCCCTATATCCCTATCCCCTCTCTCTGTCTCCCTCTCTGTCCCTATCCCCTCTCTCTGTCTCCCTCTCTGTCACTATCCCCCTCTCTCTGTCTCCCTCTCTGTCCTTATCCCCTCTCTCTGTCTCCCTCTCTGTCCCTATATCCCTATCCCCTCTCTCTGTCTCCCTCTCTGTCCCTATCTCCTCTCTATGTCTCCCTCTCTGTCCCTATCTCCTCTCTGTGTCTCCCTCTCTGTCCCTATCCCCTCTCTCTCTGTCTCCCTCTCTGTCCCTATATCCCTATCCCCTCTCTCTGTCTCCCTCTCTGTCCCTATCCCCTCTCTCTGTCTCCCTCTCTGTCCCTATATCCTTATCCCCTCTCTCTGTCTCCCTCTCTGTCCCTATCCCCTCTCTCTGTCTCCCTCTCTGTCCCTATATCCCTATCCTCTCTGTGTCTCCCTCTCTGTCCCTATCCCCTCTCTCTGTCTCGCTCTCTGTCCCTATATCCCTATCTCCTCTCTCTGTCTCCCTCCCTGTCCCTATCCCCTCTCTCTGTCTCCCTCTCTGTCCCTATATCCCTATCCCCTCTCTCTGTCTCCCTCTCTGTCCCTATATCCCTATCCCCTCTCTCTGTCTCACTCTCTGTCCCTATATCCCTATCCACTCTCTCTGTCTCCCTCTCTGTCCCTATATCCTTATCCCCTCTCTCTGTCTCCCTCTCTGTCCCTATCCCCTCTCTCTGTCCACCTCTCTGTCCCTATATCCCTATCCCCTCTCTCTGTCTCCCTCTCTGTCCCTATCCCCTCTCTCTGTCTCCCTCTCTGTCCCTATATCCCTATCCCCTCTCTCTGTCTCCCTCTCTGTCCCTATATCCCTATCCCCTCTCTCTGTCTCCCTCTCTGTCCCTATATCCCTATCCCCTCTCTCTGTCTCCCTCTCTGTCCCTATATCCCTATCTCCTCTCTCTGTCTCCCTCTCTGTCCCTATATCCCTATCCCCTCTCTCTGTCTCCCTCTCTGTCCCTATCCCCCTCTCTCTGTCTCCCTCTCTGTCCCTATATCCCTATCCCCTCTCTTTGTCTCCCTCTCTGTCCCTATCCCCTCTCTCTGTCTCCCTCTCTGTCCCTATCCCCTCTCTCTGTCTCCCTCTCTGTCCCTATCCCCTCTCTCTGTCTCCCTCTCTGTCCCTATATCCCTATCCCCTCTCTTTGTCTCCCTCTCTGTCCCTATCCCCTCTCTCTGTCTCCCTCTCTGTCCCTATCCCCTCTCTCTGTCTCCCTCTCTGTCCCTTTATCCCTATCCCCTCTCTTTGTCTCCCTCTCTGTCCCTATCCCCTCTCTCTGTCCACCTCTCTGTCCCTATATCCCTATCCCCTCTCTCTGTCTCCCTCTCTGTCACTATATCCCTATCCCATCTCTCTGTCTCCCTCTCTGTCCCTATATCCCTATCCCCTCTTCTGTCTCCCTCTCTGTCCCTATCCCCTCTCTCTGTCTCCCTCTCTGTCCCTATCCCCTCTCTCTCTGTCTCCCTCTCTGCCCCTATATCCATATCTCCTCTCTCTGTCTCACTCTCTGTCCCTATCCCCTCTCTCTGTCTCCCTCTCTGTCCCTATATCCATATCCCTCTCTCTGTCTCCCTCTCTGTCCCTATATCCCTATCCCCTCTCTCTGTCTCCCTCTCTGTCCCTATATCCCTACCCCCTCTCTCTGTCTCCCTCTCTGTCACTATATCCTTATCCCCTCTCTCTGTCTCCCTCTCTGTCCCTATATCCATATCCCCTCTCTCTGTCTCCCTCTCTAACCCTATATCCCTATCCCCTCTCTCTGTCTCCCTCTCTGTCCCTATATCCCTATCCCCTCTCTCTGTCTCCCTCTCTGTCCCTATCCCCTCTCTCTGTCTCCCTCTCTGTCCCTATCCCCTCTCTCTGTCTCCCTCTCTGTCCCTATATCCCTATCCCCTCTCTCTGTCTCACTCTCTGTCCCTATCCCCTCTCTCTCTGTCTCCCTCTCTGTCCCTATATCCCTATCCCCTCTCTCTGTCTCCCTCTCTGTCCCTATATCCCTATCCCCTCTCTCTGTCTCCCTCTCTGTCCCTATATCCCTATCTCCTCTCTCTGTCTCCCTCTCTGTCCCTATATCCCTATCCCCTCTCTCTGTCTCCCTCTCTGTCCCTATATCCCTATCCCCTCTCTCTGTCTCCCTCTCTGTCCCTATATCCCTATCCCCTCTCTCTGTCTCACTCTCTGTCCCTATATCCCTATCCCCTCTCTCTGTCCCCCTCTCTGTCCCTATCCCCTCTCTCTGTCTCCCTCTCTGTCCCTATATCCCTATCCCCTCTCTTTGTCTCCCTCTCTGTCCCTATCCCCTCTCTCTGTCTCCCTCTCTGTCCCTATCCCCTCTCTCTGTCTCCCTCTCTGTCCCTATCCCCTCTCTCTGTCTCCCTCTCTGTCCCTATATCCCTATCCCCTCTCTTTGTCTCCCTCTCTGTCCCTATCCCCTCTCTCTGTCTCCCTCTCTGTCCCTATCCCCTCTCTCTGTCTCCCTCTCTGTCCCTTTATCCCTATCCCCTCTCTTTGTCTCCCTCTCTGTCCCTATCCCCTCTCTCTGTCCACCTCTCTGTCCCTATATCCCTATCCCCTCTCTCTGTCTCCCTCTCTGTCACTATATCCCTATCCCATCTCTCTGTCTCCCTCTCTGTCCCTATATCCCTATCCCCTCTTCTGTCTCCCTCTCTGTCCCTATCCCCTCTCTCTGTCTCCCTCTCTGTCCCTATCCCCTCTCTCTCTGTCTCCCTCTCTGCCCCTATATCCATATCTCCTCTCTCTGTCTCACTCTCTGTCCCTATCCCCTCTCTCTGTCTCCCTCTCTGTCCCTATATCCATATCCCTCTCTCTGTCTCCCTCTCTGTCCCTATATCCCTATCCCCTCTCTCTGTCTCCCTCTCTGTCCCTATATCCCTACCCCCTCTCTCTGTCTCCCTCTCTGTCACTATATCCTTATCCCCTCTCTCTGTCTCCCTCTCTGTCCCTATATCCATATCCCCTCTCTCTGTCTCCCTCTCTAACCCTATATCCCTATCCCCTCTCTCTGTCTCCCTCTCTGTCCCTATATCCCTATCCCCTCTCTCTGTCTCCCTGTCTGTCCCTATCCCCTCTCTCTGTCTCCCTCTCTGTCCCTATCCCCTCTCTCTGTCTCCCTCTCTGTCCCTATATCCCTATCCCCTCTCTCTGTCTCCCTGTCTGTCCCTATCCCCTCTCTCTGTCTCCCTCTCTGTCCCTATATCCCTATCTCCTCTCTCTGTCTCCCTCTCTGTCCCTATATCCCTATCCCCTCTCTCTGTCTCCCTCTCTGTCCCTATATCCCTATCCCCTCTCTCTGTCTCCCTCTCTGTCCCTATATCCCTATCTCCTCTCTCTGTCTCCCTCTCTGTCCCTATATCCCTATCCCCTCTCTCTGTCTCCCTCTCTGTCCCTATCCCCTCTCTCTGTCTCCCTCTCTGTCCCTATATCCCTATCCCCTCTCTTTGTCTCCCTCTCTGTCCCTATCCCCTCTCTCTGTCTCCCTCTCTGTCCCTATCCCCTCTCTCTGTCTCCCTCTCTGTCCCTATCCCCTCTCTCTGTCTCCCTCTCTGTCCCTATCCCCTCTCTTTGTCTCCCTCTCTGTCCCTATCCCCTCTCTCTGTCTCCCTCTCTGTCCCTATCCCCTCTCTCTGTCTCCCTCTCTGTCCCTTTATCCCTATCCCCTCTCTTTGTCTCCCTCTCTGTCCCTATCCCCTCTCTCTGTCCACCTCTCTGTCCCTATATCCCTATCCCCTCTCTCTGTCTCCCTCTCTGTCACTATATCCCTATCCCATCTCTCTGTCTCCCTCTCTGTCCTATATCCCTATCCCCTCTTCT
>NC_134896.1:40761971-40776971 GCF_041734735.1 Babylonia areolata
TTCCCTTTTTTTTGAAATCTACACAAGAGTAGTCTCTCTTTAAGGGCATGTTTTTAGTGGGTAATATCCTCCACACCTTGATTCATCCAAAGATAACCAAAACGAAGAATTTACTTATTCTTTTATCACGTACCTCCAAATGTATGCTTTCTGTGGTAATCTTGTTTCTTTGTTTGTTTGTTGTTGTTGTTGTTGATGTCCATTCTTGTTAATTTTATCTGATATCTAACACATCTGAATTTATGTATTGGTTACCAGTTAGTCTCTCCATGTAAGAAGTTATCAGGCGTTCGCATGTCGAGACCTCTAATTTTTTTTAAAGTCCAAAAAGATACATATTTTCGCAGTAATGAGCCACGTTGTCTAAACCAAATAACTCAGCACCATTCTGGATAATAGGCTGTATCTGTGCATCAAACAATTTCAAATACGAAACGAGATAATTACAATTTAACTAGGGGTGAGAGAGAGAGAGAGAGAGGGGGGGGGGGAGGGAGTGAGGAAATTATGAAATGATTTATTCATATTTAGGCCTAAGCCCCTAACTGAAAGGGAAAGTCATATATAAATCACACAATCAGTTTTCCAAAATACATTGCTCAGCATTTACGCTTTAGATGGATATTGAAATTGACATTTTATCTTGATACATTAATCTAAGTTATAGCAAAAAGCAATCGTTCTGAGGCATTGTAAATGCATAACACCACACTGCACAACGCAGTTTCATTTTTGGATGATATAAGCAAATGGAATTTAAAGCGGCATGGGCTATAATAAAACATAGGCTGGTTATATTCCAACCGTAAGTCATGAAGACTTCTTCTTCTTCTGCGTTCGTGGGCTGCAACTCCCACGTTCACTCGTATGCACACGAGTGGGCTTTTACGTGTATGACCGTTTTTACCCCGCCATGTAGGCAGCCATACTCCGTTTTCGGGGGTGTGCATGCTGGGTATGTTCTTGTTTCCATAACCCACCGAACGCTGACATGGATTACAGGATCTTTAACGTGCGTATTTGATCTTCTGCTTGCATATACACACGAAGGGGGTTCAGGCACTAGCAGGTCTGCACATATGTTGACCTGGGAGATCGTAAAAATCTCCACCCTTTACCCACCAGGCGCCGTCACCGTGATTCGAACCCGGAACCCTCAGATTGAAAGTCCAACGCTTTAACCACTCGGCTGTTGCGCCCGTCAAGACAAGGACAACAAAACATAATAAAACATGAATTTCATCTTTTTTCTGATTGATAGCATAAACGACACAACACTTTCTCGGTGCATCTTTCGCTGTATCTAAAACAATGGCAATGTCTGATACATCAAGTCTAAATTTGGTCAAAGCACATTTTGAATATCTATTCATTTTTCGTATTGAGTGTATGGCGCCACATCATTTGTCAACTCAAACATCCTACATGCAACACATCTGTCGCCATTCTGAATGTGGCTGTGTCAGTCCGGCCATAAATGCGATCAACAATTCTTTGTTTGAAACATTTTATGAACCAGGAAACATTTTATGAACCAGGAAACATTCTCAACAACCTGGTTATATCCCAGACAAAAGAAAATCCATAAGAGCACAAACATTTTGAGTGAGTGAGAGAGAGAGAGAGAGAGAGAGAGAGAGAGAGAGAGAGAGAGAGAGAGAGAGAGAGAGAGAGAGAGAGAGAGAGAGAGAGAGCATTAATAACGAAAGAAAGAAATCACAAACAAAAATATTAATCCCCAATAAAAAGATTTCTTTAAAAAAACAAACAAAAAAACAAAAAAAAACCGAACAAAACCCAGACAAAAAATTTAATGAAACTGACAATCTCTCTCTCTCTCTCCCTCCCTCACACACACACACACACACGCGCGCGCGCGCACGCACGCACAATGAGAGATAAATCAAAAACAAAACACCGTCAACACAAACCACCGATCAGCCAAGTAAATCACCTTGTCTGTTCTGACGCTGTCAACGTCAAGGAATGGAAAAGGTTGGTGGACACACACACACACACACACACACACACACGACACACACACACACACACACACACACACACACACACACACACACACACACACACACACGGCACACACACACACACACACACGGCACACACACACACACGGCACACACACACACACACACACACACGGCACACACACACACACACACACACACACACACTAAATAACAGCTTTCTCCTTCTTCCTGCTTCCCCCCCCAACCCCCTCCACCCACCTCCCGCCACCCATATCCACGTTTTTGTTCGTCTAATATCACTTTGCGTGTCAAGACTACTACTACTACACGCGCGCGCGCACACCAGCATACACACACACAGACACACACACACACACACACACACACACACAGAGAAAACGTTTTCTGTTACAGACTGTAGACCAGACTATAGCCATGGTTTTTTTTAAAAGAACAGAAAACAAGAGTTTCTGTCCGAGACAGACTTGGTGACTATGGTCGTTTTTTGTTTGTTTGTTTGTTCTGTTTTGTTGGTTTTTGTTTTGTTTTGTTTTTTGTTTTTGTTAAGAGTTTTTGGAGACTGAAAATGGCTTTTGCGCCGCGACAGAATAGACAACACACACACACACACACACACACACACACACACACACACACACACACACACACACACACACACACACACGGCACACACACACACACACACACACACACACACACACACACACACACACACACACACACACGGCACACACACACACACACACACACACACACACACACACACACAGAGAGAAATAGAGTAGACGCTTTCTGTTCTTCCCATGAAGAAATCAAAAACAGTAACAATGGACAAACCAAGCAATTTCACATTGTTATTGCCAGGTGAGCGCTTCTCTCCACAACCACCCCCTCCTGACAAGTACACCACCCGGCGTTTTCATTGGATTTTTGTATTTGTTCGGCTTCTTTCTTTCTTTGCTCTTTGTAGGTTTCTTTGTTGAGCGTGCCGAGGGTTTCCAGTACTCTGGTAATGAGTGTGTGTGTGTGTGTGTGTGTGTGTGTGTGTGTGTGTGTGTGTGTGTGTGTGTGTGTGTGTTTGCGTGTGCGTGTGTGTGTGAGTGTGTGTGTGTGTGTGTGTGTGTGTGTGTATGCGTGTGTGTGTGAGTGTGTGTGTGTGTGTGTGTGTGTGTGTGTGTGTATGTGTGTGTGTGCGTGCGTGTGTGTGTGTGTGTGCGTGTGTGTGTGCGTGTATGTGTGTATGTGTGTGTGTGCGTGCGTGCGTGCGTGTGTGTGTTTCCACAGACACACACGTTTCTAGAAATTGGGGCATAAGTATAGTTTTACCTCTACCTCCCTTCTACCCTCCACCTTTTTAAAAAAATTTATTATTATTATTTTATTTTATTTTTTTAGGATGACAACTACACGGATAATATCATGGATATTTATCTTCCTCTTTTCCCCCACCTCTCTCTCAACAAGTGTCCGAGCAAACAAAAAAACACCCCGACAATCTTAAGTCCTAAAAAATCATCTTCTTCTTCTTCGTTCGTGGGCTGCAACTCCCACGTTCACTCGTATGTACACGAGTGGGCTTTTTACGTGTATGACCGTTTTTACCACCACCCGCGTTGTAGGCACCCATACTCCGTTTTCGGGGGTATCTGATTTCTCAAATCCTGTGTCCTAACAACTGCCGTCTTTACGACTGGTTGACTTAACTTTTCTTTTTGTTTTTATCATTAGTTTATCATTCATCTTATTATTTTCCTTCTTCTTTTTCTATACTTTTGGGTTTCTTTCGTGAAATCAATTTTGTTTTCAGTTACAAGAACTGTGCGGTTTTTTTTTTCATTTTCTTTTTTCTTCTCTCACCAATTTCTTTACTACGACGCATTCTCTCTCTCTCTCTCTCTCTCTCTCTCTCTCTCTCTCTCTCTCTCTCTCTCTCTCTCTCTCTCTCTCTCTCTCTCTCTCTCTCTCTCTCTCTCTCTCTCTCTCTCTCTCTGTGTCTGTCTCTCTTTCCTTTTTCGTTTTGCTGACTCGTTTTATCTGAGCAGACAACTGGTGTCAGCGGAACTATAAAATAAAAAGGAGGAGTTTGTATTATACTCCATGTTTGGTGTCATATACTGTACCATGTCAAACTGATGCAAACTAGGCCTATGGTTTGCTCTGTTTGGCCAAATTTCGCGCGGCTAACAGTGAAAAGACGCCCCTCTTAGTCTGGCCCGCTCTTAGCCAATCAAACGCCTCTAACAGCTATAAGCGCTGAAAACTACTATATAAAACTACTGCGCAATCAACAACCATCTACCTGAAGATCTAGTCATCAGCCCCAACCACATGTAATGTGCGGCTTCTGTTCAAACGTGTGTGTGTGTGTGTGTGTGTGTGTGTGTTGTGTGTGTGTGTGTGTGAGTGAGAAAGAGAGAGAGTATGTGTGTGTGTGTGTGTGTGTGTGCAATAAGTGCATGTGTGAGTATGCACAAGGTTTTAGATTGATATGCACTTGTATGTATCCTAATTTCTACTGTATCTGTGTTTGTGTGTGATTTCCGATTTATGTTTGTACCTTGTTATGTACTATCTCCTCCCCAACAGTCCTTGTGACCCCGGTACATTTGGTAATAAAGACATATTCTATTCTATTCCACAGGGGAAAAAATACTTAGAAAAAATCATAAATCAAAAACACCGTCAGCTCAAGGACACTCCAAGTCCAACATCGATCGTCGGTCTGTCTCAGGTACGTGCTGTCCACCAGTTCTGACCACCGGTCACCGTTTGTCCTCAGTCTGTAAACTCCCCCCCCCCCCCCACCTCGAAATTCTGCTCCCACCGGGATATTTTATTAAGGTATATATCACTGATAGATAGACTGATAGCTACATAGATAGATACATAGATAGACAGATATACCGAGAGAGAGAGAGAGAGAGAGAGAGAGAGCGATAAAAAAAAGAAACACATCAATCTATCATGTATATTATTCCTTTTTTTTCGTTCTCGTTCCTTGCTCAAGAGATCGATGGGTTTACATGTTATCAGGGTCACGGAAAACCTTATAATTATATTGTATTATTACCCCCCTTTTTTTGTTGTTGTAAAAACAGATTTCTTTGTGTGAAATTCGGGCTGCTCTCCCCAGGGAGAGCGCGTCGCTACACTGAGAGCGCCACCCATTCTTTTGTATTTGTTCCTGCCTGCAGTTTTTCTTATTTGTTTTCCTATAAAGTTGATTTTTCTACACAATTTTGCCAGGGACAACCCTTTTGTTGCCGTGGGTTCTTTCACGTGTGCTAAGTGCATGCTGTACACGGGACCTCGATTTATCGTCTCACCCGAATGACTAGCATCCAGACCCCCCCGGCGACCGGCGACTCTGCCGGAATTCGAACCTGTGCGCTCAGATTCTCTCGCTTCCTAGGCGGACGCGTTACCTCTAGGCCATCACTCAGTGCCATCACTCCATTTACATCAAAGGCGCTCTACTGTGACAACTGGCTCTCTCCTTGGGGAGAGCGGCCCGAATTTCACACAGAGAAATTCATCGTGACAAATGTAACATAAACAGAATACAATACAATACAATACAATATAATACAATACACCTACCAAGCATCACAGGCAGCGGGGAGGAGGCTTTTTAAAATTATTATCATCATCACTATTATTATCATCATTATTATCATTCTTCTTCTTCTTCTTCTTTTTTTTTTTTTTTTAAGGGGGGAGGTTTAGAGGAGAGGGGGGGTATAAAAGGTACCGATGCACCGTACCAGCGCCAACTTGCTGACCGCGAACGGACGGACAATGATGAGCGAGTGACGATGTGAACAGACGGAGGTGACAGTGGTCAGTCCGTCAAGTCAGCACCCCCCCCCCCCTCTCCGGAACCCCCCTCCCCCCTCCCGGAGAGAGACAGCGGAGGGAGGGTTACAGGGGTAGTGGGGGTTGGGGGAGTGGGGAGGGGCGGGAGAATTATCGATCGATTAATCGATTGGTCGGCTGGTGGCGTTCGCCTATGTCTTCAACCCGACTGGTCAACACCCCTCAAGCCAAGCATCTCTCTTACTCAGTTATTACAGGTCGACTCGGGGAACCGTATAAATGTGATTTTCTGACAGTCCTCGTGTGAATGTAGGAACGGGAGGAGGAGGCGTGGAGGGCCGGGGGTGGTGGGTGGGGGCGGGGGAGGAGCAGGGAAGGGAGGAGGCGTGTGGGCGGGGGGCTGGGGGGGGGGGGGTGAGGGGGTGGTGGGGTGGTGAAGGGAATCAGGGGAGAGGGTGAATAGGATTAGGAAATAGGGTGGAAGGGAGAACAGAGAGAGTGTTGAAAGGGAGCAAGGGGAGAGAGAAGAGGGGAGTGCGGGGAGGAGGGGAGGGAGGGGGAAGGAAGCGCAGAGGGTTGAAAGGGAGTAGGGGGAGAGTTGAAAGGGAGATAGGGGAGAGAGGTTGAAAGGGAGTAGGGGGAGAGTTGAAAGGGAGTACAGAGAGACAGAGAGGTTGAAAGGGAGTAGGGGAGAGAGTTGAAAGGGAGTACAGAGAGAGAGAGGGGTTGAAAGGGAGTAGGGGGAGAGTTGAAAGGGAGTACAGAGAGAGAGAGGGGTTGAAAGGGAGTAGGGGGAGAGTTGAAAGGGAGTACAGAGAGAGAGAGGGGTTGAAAGGGAGTAGGGGGAGAGTTGAAAGGGAGTACAGAGAGAGAGAGGGGTTGAAAGGGAGTAGGGGGAGAGTTGAAAGGGAGTACAGAGAGAGAGGGGTTGAAAGGGAGTAGGGGGAGAGTTGAAATGGAGGACAGAGAGAGAGAGAGAGAGAGAGAGGGGTTGAAAGGGAGTAGGGTGAGAGTTAAAAGGGAGTAGAGAGAGAAAGGGGGTTTCAAAGAGAGTAGGGGGAGAGTTGAAAGGGAGTACAGAGAGAGAG
The DNA here is from genome assembly GCF_041734735.1 of Babylonia areolata. Taxonomy (NCBI): domain Eukaryota; kingdom Metazoa; phylum Mollusca; class Gastropoda; order Neogastropoda; family Buccinidae; genus Babylonia; species Babylonia areolata. The sequence goes on from NC_134896.1 coordinate 40,768,885, forward strand.
GGGTTGAAAGGGAGTAGGGGAGAGTTGAAAGGGAGTACAGAGAGAGGTTGAAAGGGAGTACAGAGAGAGAGAGAGGGGTTGAAAGGGAGTAGGGGGAGAGTTGCAATGGAGAACACAGAGGGGGGCGGGGGGGGGGTTGAAAGGGAGTACAGAGAGAGATTGAAGGGGAGTAGGGGGAGAGTTCGGGGAGATTCGAAAGGGAGTACAAATAGAGAGAGGGGTGTAAATGGAGTACAGAGAGAGAGAGAGGTTGATAGTGAGTACAGTGAGAGAGGGGGCCTTGAAAGGGAATAGGGGGGAGTTGAAAGGGAGTACATAGAGAGAGGAGGTGAAAGGGAGTAGGGGGAGAGTTGCGGGAGAGTTGAAAGGGAGTACAGAGAGAGAGAGAGAGGGGTTCAAAGAGAGTGGCGGAAAAGTTGAAAGGAAGTGCAGAGAGAGAGGGGTTGAAAGTGCGGAGTAGGGGGAGAGTTGAAAGGGTGTAGAGAGAGAGATAGAGAGAGAGAGGGGGGGGTTGAAAGAGAGTACAGAGAGAGAGGGTAGAGTTGAAAGGGAGTAAAGAGAGAGAGAAGGGATGAAAAGGGGTAAAGAGAGAGAGGCGGGTGGGGTTGAAAGGGATTACAGAGATAGAGAGGCTGAAAGGGAGAAGGGGGAAAGTTGAAAGAGAGTACAGAGAGAGAGGGGTGGTGTTGAAAGGGAGTACAGAGAGAGGGAGGGTTGAAAGGGAGTATAGAAAGAGAGGGGGGGCTGAAAGGGAGTAGGGGGAAAGTTCAAAGGGAGTACAGAGAGAGAGAGAGAGGGGGGGGGGGGTCGTTGAAATGGAGTACAGACTGAGATGGGGAGGATGAAAGGGAGCAGGGGGAGAATTGAAAGGGAGTATAGGGAGAGAGAGGGGTTGAAAGGGAGTAGGAAGAGTTGAAAGGGAGTAGGGAAAGAGAGGGGGGATGAAAGGGGGGAGTAGGGGGAGAGTTGAAAGGGAGTTCAGAGAGAGACGGGTTGACAGGGAGTATAGAGATAGAGAGGGGTTGAAAGGGAGTAGGGGGAGAGTTGAAAGTGAGTGCACAGTGAGAGAGAGGGGGAGGATTGAAAGGGAGTATAGGGAGAGAGAGGGGTTGAAAGGGAGTAGGAAGAGTTGAAAGGGAGTAGAGAAAGACAGGGGATGAAAGGGGGGGAGTAGGGGAAGACTTGAAAGGGAGTACAGAGAGAAAAATAGGGGTTGAAAGGGAGTAGGGGGGAGTTGAAAGTGAGTACAGAGAGAGACGGGTTGAAAGGGAGTACAGAGAAAGAGAGGTTGAAAGAGAATACAGAGAGAGAGAGGGGGGGGGGGTTGAAAGGGGATAGGGGGTAGTTTAAAGGGAGTACAGAGAGAGACAGGTTGAAAGGGAGTACAGAGACAGAGAGGTCGAAAGAGAGTGAAGAGAGAGAGGGGGGTTGAAAGGGGATAGGGGGTAGTTGAAAGGGAGTACAGAGAGAGAGGAGTTGAAAGGGAGTAGGGGGAGAGTTGGGGGAGAGTTAAAAGGGAGTACAGAGAGAGAGGGGGGATGAATGGGAGTATGGGGAGAGTTGAAAGGGAGTAGAGAGAGAAAGAGAGAGGGGTTGAAAGGGAGTAGGGGGAGAGTTGAAAGGATTACAGAGACAGGGGTAGGTTGAAAGGGAGTACAGAGAGAGAGAGGGGTTGAAAGGAAGTAGGGGGAGAGTTGAAAGGGAGTACAGAGAGAGAGAGGGGTTGAAAGGGAGTAGGGATGGAGTTGAAAGGGAGTACAGAGAGAGAGAGGTTTGAGAGGGAGTAGGGGGAGAGTTGAAAAGGAGTACAGAGAGAGAGAGTGGGGTTGAAAGGGAGTGGGGGGAGAGTTAAAAGGGAGTACTAACAGAGGAGTTGAATGGTAGTAGGGGTAGAGTTGAAAGAGAGTACAGAGAGAGAGGGGGGTTGAAAGGGAGTATATAGATAAAGGGCTGTTGAAAGGGAAGAGGGGGGATGAAAGGGGGTACAGAGAGAGAGGGGGGGGGTGAAAGGGGGTACAGAGAGAGAGGGGGGATGAAAGGGGGTACAGAGAGAGAGGGGGGGTGAAAGGGGGTACAGAGAGAGAGGGGGGATGAAAGGGGGTACAGAGAGAGAGGGGGGATGAAAGGGAATACAGAGAGAGAGAGAGAGGCTGAAAGAGAGTAGGGGGAAAGTTGAAAGGGAGTACAGAGAGAGAGGGGGGATGAAAGGGGGTACAGAGAGAGAGGGGTTGAAAGTGGGGAGAAGGGGGAGAGTTAAAAGGGAGTACAGAGTGAGAGATGCGGGGGTTAAAAAAAGAGTACAAAGAGAGAGGGTAGAGTTGAAAAGGAGTACAGAGAGAGAGAGGGGTTAAAAGGGAGTACAGAGAGAGAGGGGGGTGTTGAAAGGGAGTACAGAGAGAGAGAGGTTGAAAGGGAGTAGGGGGAAAGTTGAAAGGGAGTACAGAGAGAGATGGGGGGTTGAAAGGGAGTAGGGAGAGTTGAAAGGGAGTAGAGAGTGAGGGGGGCTGAAAGGGGAGAGTAGTGGGAGAGTTGAAAGGGAGTACAGAGAGAGAGAGGGGTTGAAAGGGATTAGGGGGGAGTTGAAAGTGAGTACAGAGAGAGTGCGGTTGAAAGGGAGGTCAGAGATAGAGAGGTTGAAAGAGAGTACAGAGAGAGAGAGGGGTTCAAAGGGGGTAGGGGGTAGTTGAAAGGGAGTACAGAGAGAGAGGAGTTGAAAGGGAGCAGGAGGAGAGTTGGGGGAGAGTTGAAAGGGAGTACAGAGAGAGAGGAGTTGAAAGGGAGGTCAGAGATAGAGAGGTTGAAAGAGAGTACAAAGAGAGAGGGGGGTTCAAAGGGGGTAGGGGGTAGTTGAAAGGGAGTACAGAGAGAGAGGAGCTGAAAGGGAATAGGGGGAGAGTTGGGGGAGAGTTGAAAGAGAGTACATAGAGAGAGAGGGGTAGAAAGGAAGTAGCGGGAGAGTTGGGGTAGAGTTGAAAGGGAGTATAGAGAGACAGAGGGGGGTTGAAAGAGAGTACGGAGATTTGAAAGGGAGTACACAGAGAGAGAGGTGTTGAAAGTGGGGAGCAGGGAGAGAGTTGAAATGGAGTACACAAAGAGAGGGGGGGGGGTTGAAAGGGAGTAAAGAGAGAGAGGGGGGCTGAAAGGGAGTACAGAGAGAGAGAGTAGAGTTGAAAGGGAGTGCAGAGAGAGAGTAGAGTTGAAAGGGAGTACAGAGAGAGAGAGAGTAGAGTTGAAAGGGAGTACAGAGAGAGAGTAGAGTTGAAAGGGAGTACAGAGAGAGAGAGTAGAGTTGAAAGGGAGTACACAGAGAGAGAGGGGGGCTGAAAGGGAGTACAGAGAGAGAGGGGGGGTTGAAAGGGAGTACAGAGAGAGAGAGAGAGTAGTTGAAAGGGAGTAGTGGGGAGTTGAAAGTGAGTACAGAGAGAGTGCGGTTGAAAGGGAGGTCAGAGATAGAGAGGTTGAAAGAGAGTACAGAGAGACAGGGGGGTTCAAAGGGGGTAGGGGGTAGTTGAAAGGGAGTACAGAGAGAGAGGAGTTGAAAGGGAATAGGGGGAGAGTTGGGGGAGAGTTGAAAGGGAGTACAGAGAGAGAGAGGGGTAGAAAGGAAGTAGCGGGAGAGTTGGGGGAGAGTTGAAAGGGAGTATAGAGAGACAGAGGGGGGTTGAAAGAGAGTACGGAGATTTGAAAGGAAGTACACAGAGAGAGAGGTGTTGAAAGTGGGGAGTAGGGAGAAAGTTGAAATGGAGTACACAAAGAGAGGGGGGGCTGAAAGGGGGTACAGAGAGAGAGAGAGTAGAGTTGAAAGGGAGTACAGAGAGAGAGTAGAGTTGAAAGGGAGTACAGAGAGAGAGAGAGTAGAGTTGAAAGGGAGTACAGAGAGAGAGTAGAGTTGAAAGGGAGTACAGAGAGAGAGAGTAGAGTTGAAAGGGAGTACAGAGAGAGAGGGGGGGTTGAAAGGGAGTACAGAGAGAGAGGGGGGCTGAAAGGGAGTACAGAGAGAGAGAGCCTAGAGTTGAAAGGGATTACAGAGAGAGAGGGGGGATGAAAGGGGGTAAAGAGAGAGAGGGGGGGTTGAAAGGGAATAGGGGGAGGTGAAAGAGAGTAGGGGTAGAGTTGAAAGGGAGTACAGAGAGAGAGGGGGGATGAAAGGGAGTACAGAGAGAGAGGGGTTGAAAGTGGGGAGAACGGGGAGAGTTAAAAGGGAGTACAGAGTGAGAGATGCGGGGGTTGAAAAGGAGTACAAAGAGAGAGGGTAGAGTTGAAAAGGAGTACAGAGAGAGAGGGGGTTTGAAAGGGAGTACAGAGAGAGATGGGGGGTTGAAAGGGAGTAGGGGGAGAGTTGAAAGGGAGTACAGGGAGAGAGAGGGGTTGAAAGGGAGTAGGGAGAGTTGAAAGGGAGTAGAGAGTGAGGGGGGTTGAAAAGGGAGAGTAGTGGAAGAGTTGAAAGGGAGTACAGAGAGAGAGAGTAGTTGAAAGGGAGTAGGGGGGAGTTGAAAGTGAGTACAGAGAGAGTGCGGTTGAAAGGGAGGTCAGAGATAGAGAGGTTGAAAGAGAGTACACAGAGAGAGAGGGGTTCAAAGGGGGTAGGGGGTAGTTGAAAGGGAGTACAGAGAGAGAGGAGTTGAAAGGGAGCAGGAGGAGAGTTGGGGGAGAGTTGAAAGGGAGTACAGAGAGAGAGGAGTTGAAAGGGAGTAGGGGGAGAGTTGAAAGGGAGTACAGATAGAGAGGAGTTGAAAGGGAATAGGGGGAGAGTTGGGGGAGAGTTGAAAGGGAGTACATAGAGAGAGAGGGGTAGAAAGGAAGTAGCGGGAGAGTTGGGGGAGAGTTGAAAGGGAGTATAGAGAGACAGAGGTGGGTTGAAAGAGAGTACGGAGATTTGAAAGGGAGTACACAGAGAGAGAGGTGTTGAAAGTGGGGAGTAGGGAGAGAGTTTAAATGGAGTACACAAAGAGAGGGGGGGGGGTTGAAAGGGAGTGCAGAGAGAGGGGGGGGTTGAAAGGGGGTACAGAGAGAGAGAGTAGAGTTGAAAGGGAGTACACAGAGAGAGAGAGAGTAGAGTTGAAAGGGAGTACAGAGAGAGAGAGTAGAGTTGAAAGGGGGTACAGAGAGAGAGTAGAGTTGAAAGGGAGTACAGAGAGAGAGAGTAGAGTTGAAAGGGAGTGCAGAGAGAGAGTGTAGAGTTGAAAGGGAGTACAGAGAGAGAGAGTAGAGTTGAAAGGGGGTACAGAGAGAGAGAGAGAGTAGAGTTGAAAGGGAGTGCAGAGAGAGAGAGTAGAGTTGAAAGGGAGTACAGAGAGAGAGAGAGTAGAGTTGAAAGGGAGTGCAGAGAGAGAGAGTAGAGTTGAAAGGGAGTGCAGAGAGAGAGAGTAGAGTTGAAAGGGAGTACAGAGAGAGAGAGTAGAGTTGAAAGGGAGTGCAGAGAGAGAGGGGGGCTGAAAGGGGGTACAGAGAGAGAGAGAGGTTGAAAGGGAGTGCAGAGACTGAGAGGGGTTGAAAAGGGATAGGGGGTAGTTGAAAGGGAGTACAGAGAGAGAGGAGTTGAAAGGGAGTAGGGGGAGAGTTGGGGGAGAGTTGAAAGGGAGTACAGAGAGAGAGGGGTTGAAAGGGAGGAGAGGAGAGTTCAAAGGGAGTGGAGAGGGACAGAGGTTGAAAGAGAGTAGGGGGAGAGTTTAAAGAGAGTACATAGAGAGAGTGTGGTTGAAAGGGAGTAGCGGGAGAGTTGGGGGAGAGTTGAAAGGGAGTATAGAGAGACAGAGGGGGGTTGAAAGGGAGTACGCAGAGAGAGAGAGAGGTGTTGAAAGTGGGGAGTAGGGAGAGAGTTGAAAGGGAATACAGAGAGAGGGGGGTTGAAAGGGAGGAGAGGAGAGTTCAAAGGAAGTGCAGAGAGACAGAGGTTGAAAGAGAGTAGGGGGAGAGTTTAAAGAGAGTACATAGAGAGAGTGTGGTTGAAAGGGAGTAGCGGGAGAGTTGGGGGAGAGTTGAAAGGGAGTATAGAGAGACAGAGGGGGGTTGAAAGGGAGTACACAGAGAGAGATAGAGGTGTTGAAAGTGGGGAGCAGGGAGAGAGTTGAAAGGGAATACAGAGAGAGGGGGTGTTGAAAGGGAGTACAGAGAGAGAGGGGGGGTTGAAAGGGAGTACAGAGAGAGAGGGGGGGTTGAAAGGGAGTAGGGGGAGTGTTGAAAGGGAATACAGAGAGAGGGGTTGTTGAAAGGGAGTACAGAGAGAGAGGGGGTGTTGAAAGGGAGTACAGAGAGAGAGGGGGGGTTGAAAGGGAATAGGGGGAGGTGAAAGTAAGTAGGGGGAGAGTTGAAAGGGAGTACAGAGAGAGAGGAGTTGAAAGGGAGTAGGGGGAGAGTTGAAAGGGAGTGCAGAGAGAGAGGGTAGATTTGAAAGGGTGTACAGAGAGAGGTGGGGGTTGAAAGGGAGTACAGAGAGAGAGCGTAGAGTTGAAAGGGAGTACAGAGATAGAGGGGTGATGAAAGGGGGTACAGAGAGAGAGGGGGGGGGGGTGAAAGGGAATAGGGGGAGGTGAAAGAGAGTAGGGGTAAAGTTGAAAGGGAGTACAGAGAGAGAGGGGTTGATAGTGGGGAGAAGGGGGAGAGTTAAAAGGGAGTACAGAGTGAGAGATGTGGGGGTTGAAAAGGAGTACAAAGAGAGAGGGTAGAGTTGAAAAGTACAGAGAGAGGGGGTTTAAAAGGGAGTACAGAGAGAGGGGGGTTAAAAGGGAGTACAGAGGGGGGGGGTGTTGAAAGGGAGTACTGAGAGAGAGAGGTTGAAAGGGAGTAGGGGGAAAGTTGAAAGGGAGTACAGAGAGAGAGGGGGTTTGAAAGGGAGTACAGAGAGAGATGGGGGGTTGAAAGGGAGTAGGGGGAGTGTTGAAAGGGAGTACAGGGAGAGAGATGGGTTGAAAGGGGGTAGGGAGAGTTGAAAGGGAGTAGAGAGTGAGGGGGGGTTGAAAAGGGAGAGTAGGGGGAGAGTTGAAAAGGAGTACAGAGAGAGAGAGAGTAGTTGAAAGGGAGTAGGGGGGAGTTGAAAGTGAGTACAGAGAGAGTGCGGTTGAAAGGGAGGTCAGAGATAGAGAGGTTGAAAGAGAGTACAGAGAGAGAGGGGGATTCAAAGGGGTAGGGGGTAGTTGAAAGGGAGTACAGAGAGAGAGGAGTTGAAAGGGAATAGGGGGAGAGTTGAAAGGGAGTACAGAGAGAGAGAGGGGTAGAAAGGAAGTAGCGGGAGAGTTGGGGGAGAGTTGAAAGGGAGTATAGAGAGACAGAGGGGGGTTGAAAGAGAGTACGGAGATTTGAAAGGAAGTACACAGAGAGAGAGGTGTTGAAAGTGGGGAGTAGGGAGAGAGTTGAAATGGAGTACACAAAGAGAGGGGGGGCTGAAAGGGGGTACAGAGAGAGAGAGTAGAGTTGAAAGGGAGTACAGAGAGAGAGAGAGTAGAGTTGAAAGGGAGTACAGAGAGAGAGGGGGGCTGAAAGGGAGTACAGAGAGAGAGGGGGGGGGTTGAAAGGGAGTACAGAGAGAGAGGGGGGCTGAAAGGGGGTACAGAGAGAGAGGGGGGGGGGTTGAAAGTGAGTACAGAGAGGGGGGGTTGAAAGGAAATAGGGGGAGGTGAAAGAGAGTAGGGGTAGAGTTGAAAGGGAGGTCAGAGATAGAGAGGTTGAAAGAGAGTACAGAGAGAGAGAGGGGTTCAAAGGGGGTAGGGGGTAGTTGAAAGGGAGTACAGAGAGAGAGGAGTTGAAAGGGAATAGGGGGAGAGTTGGGGGAGAGTTGAAAGGGAGTACATAGAGATAGAGGGGTAGAAAGGAAGTAGCGGGAGAGTTGGGGGAGAGTTGAAAGGGAGTATAGAGAGACAGAGGGGGGTTGAAAGGGAGTACGGAGATTTGAAAGGGAGTACACAGAGAGAGAGGTGTTGAAAGTGGGGAGTAGGGAGAGAGTTGAAATGGAGTACACAAAGAGAGGGGGGGGGTTGAAAGGGAGTAAAGAGAGAGAGGGGGAGACTTGAAAGGGAGTACAGAGAGAGAGAGAGAGTAGAGTTGAAAGGGAGTACAGAGAGAGAGAGTAGAGTTGAAAGGGAGTACAGAGA